>NW_022687459.1:661552-663509 GCF_011630105.1 Anneissia japonica | reverse complement strand
AACATATCTCAGCTTTAATCGAACGACCGCATTGTGCGAGATACGAAGTACAAAAAACTAAACTCATTAGAGAGGGCGCACTTTATTGACTGTATAAAAGTATATATAAAAGCGAGAGTATTCCAGTGGATGCGATCTACAACCTCTGAATTTGCCTAGTAACGATGAATTCGTCCAGAAAATGGTAACATTTTATGAGAAATAGTCTTTATTTCTCATTTCTTTTATTCTTTTGCGTAAAACTAAAATTCATGCCAATATTTTTCCATGATTTATAATAATTGGAGTAATGCAAATGAATATTTTCTAAAAAAAGTCAGTTTTTAGTGAAATTTTGCCGGGAATGGGGCTTTAAGTGTGCCTAGGAATAGTTAGAGTGCCTCCAATGATAATCATGACCCAAAGCAGCCTCTAGGCAATTCAAATTTTAATTAGCTGGGTAATTAAATCATCTTCATGGGGACTAGTTCATACTTTAAAAATTATTCTAGCATAATTCCATGTTCGTTTGAATCATTATGGTTCAAGCTTTGCATACTAATGATTAAATTACCATAAAGCATTCTAGTGTTACATCACAATAATAATGATCAAATCACCTCAAATCATCTGAGCTATTAAATTATGTATATATATATCACTTAATTTGATATGCAGATGGTGCAACTACATGGTGTTTTTTTTTGTCATTAAATTACTTTAGTATGCTGTGGTATACATTATCACAATAATAATGAATAATTAAACTCCATTATGAATAATTGAAGTGATAACTTTAAGGCTCATAATTTATAGAGTATTATAAAATTTTGTTTTTTGTACATAATTTCCTACTTCATAATACTGTAGGTCTGAAATTACCATTTTGTAAAAAGAGCTTGAATATAAATTTGTTTGTGTGGTTTTTGTATTATTATTATTATTTTTTATGTGGTGCAGTACTGTTTTTCTTGCAGGCTGTAGAGGCTGAAGGCATAGCGGAGGATGATGATGAGGGTGATGTTGCAGACTTGAATAAGGAAGTTCTGTCATTTCAGTCCAACTGTAGCAAATGCAATTCCCCATTGGAAACACACATGAAACTTGTCAGTATCCTTTTGAATGGCAGGTAATATTTGTGTAGGCTGGGGGATGTGGACCCTCCCCATTATCCCCCTCCCCATGGCAGTAAATCTGTTCCACTAAGTGAATTAAAATGCTAAATATGACCATTAAATTTTCATTGGAATAGTGATTTAGTTCCCTATTCTTTTTCGCATTCTTAATTTTCGCTCCCTCAGGTCCGCATTCTCAGTTTTTACACCCCCATCCCCAGGATAATAATGATTGTGATGAGGCGAGAATTTGTTTATACCTTGTTTAATAGCAAACTTAGATTTTAAAATGGTGCTCTATACTGTATAATAATTTACATTGAAGCCCTTTGGCTGACTGAGAGGTGAGCAGGAATCGAAATGAAGTAGAGACGTTTCTATAGTAGCAGTGTTATTTAGCAGTGTTATAGTAGCACCTAACACAAGTTAAGCCGACTGAACTAAGATGTTCATTTCACAACTGCACACATTATTAGCATGGAAACTACAAAGAAGATTCATATCAAGTTGCATTTATTATTAATGATCAGAACTACAAAAAACTACCGAAACTAACAATGGGGTGGGGTAACAGCGACGTATAGTGCTCCATGCGAATGCAGAGTGCAGTACTAATAGAAGGTTATCAAGTGTGAATTTACTCTACACCTGTTTCATGCAGTAGCAATCTTCAGGATTGAGTGAATAAGAAGATAATTGAGGTATATATGAGGTTCCTGCTTAAGAATATGTTACACAATTAGCATATACACCTGGCTGAATCTGAAACAGCTGTTTAAATAAATTCACGCTCGACATAATCTTTCTATATATATATAAATCATCAAAGAAAGGTAAATACAGTGTTAACGGCTACCTTGATT
>NW_022687459.1:658813-661542 GCF_011630105.1 Anneissia japonica | reverse complement strand
TATATATATATATATATATATATATATATATATATATATATATAATTAAAACGGAACAGTAGAGAAAATCCGATCAGAATGACAAAATAAACAACTAAGTATCCACTGGAAGGAATCCCAATATCTGCAGACGGATCCGATTCGGCCTTCCAGGACTCATCAGTGCAGCTGGGGTATAGACCCAAAAGAAACGTTTGACCAGCTTAGGAAGGGCCCAAACCAGTCCCACTACCACTAATGATTACAGAGCCAAACCAAGGCAATATATGTTTTTATATATATATATATATATATATAATGTCTTTAAAAATATATATATATATAATGTCTTTAAAAATAATAAAATGTATCAAGGCTATTTTGATATAAACAACTACCACCCACACTTTAAGTGCCCCCCCTGGCAACTAGGAAGTACCTTAATTTTATTGTTCCATTTGCCAGCAGGCATTTGAACCTAAATGTCACTGTATAGTAATGACGGAAAGGTGTATGTTATTTTAAGCTGAACAAATTGAATTGATTACTTTCTATTTTGAAGCAATTTATGATCTTTCAGGTGAATCAGAAAGAAAATATATTTAAGTTTACTGATTTGATATCACTTGTATATACATTTCGAAGACCTTTGTAGAAACAAAAAATAAACAACAAGTTTGTGTAACTGCAAACATATTTTTTTGTTTTGATGTCTGATTGCCTTGGGGGCGGTTTCATATCCCAACCTTGAGGTCGAGGTTTCAATCCCTCGCTGTGCATTTCGCTTGTATCCTTGAGCAAGACACTTTATCTGCATTGCTTCTCTTCACTCAGGAGTATAAGTGGGTACCTGGTGGGGTTAAATGCCAAAGTGTAGCTGCTGCAACATTATGGAATATTCCCTCGAAGAGCTGAGTTTGTGTTCCATAGGCATTTAATCGAATGACCGGGGTAATGATAATGTGAAGTGCATAGAGGTCTCATCATAATGCGCTATATAAGTCTACCATTGTTATCATCATCATAAAATTATAATTTATTTAGCTCTGTTAACACACTCGCTGCCATAGAAGAAAACTTGTCTTGTGTTGTAGATAGGCCTTGAATGAAAATTAGTACACTCGCACAATATTTTTTGTAAATATTGTTAATATGGTATAATGATTCTGGTGTGACTGCCACTGGTGGGGCGTTACACAACTGCACGAACTTGAGCAGTAGCAGAGTTATTTGTTTTGATTTTTAGATGCTCAACTAGAAAATGTCAACTTGGTGGTGCTTTTAAAACTGTTTTTTTTTTTTTTTTTTTTTCAAATTTTGATGACCTTTGACATACTGCATACATGTTCATGTTCAATGAGCTATTCATTGTTTTAGTTTAGGTTTTCTTTTAAATTTTACACAAAATGTTAAAATTTGTTTTGTCTAACAAAAGGTCTTTTTCACAATAAATAACTTAAAATCTGGAATTCAAATTGATGAAAAGATATTCAAAGAATATCCTACAGCTAAATCTTATTTTTTTGCATCTACATTACAATAAACATAACATAATGTGCTAATCATGTGAGATAAGAACTAATCTTTCACAATTTAAATAATATTGTAGCTGATTAAGCAGAGAAAATTAAGCATTTTATCGTTTTCAGCTATAGGTAATTAGACAATAGGATAGTCGTCTTGAAAAGCAAGAACAGTTTTCATGGAATTATATTATTATCCTGTGACATACAAACAACAGTTTTTTTGGTGTTACTTTGCTATTTGCAAATGTCACAGTGTAGAAGTACTACCAACTCATTTGTTATTATAAAAGTACTCATTAGTTGTTTCTTGGAAAAATTTATTTGTTTTTTCAACACAATACTTAAAACTAAAATACGAAACTTTGAAGCAAATCAATATATTTTATCACAAAAGATATCAGATTTTTCGTAGGATTTTATATATTATTATAAAACACAAGTATAAATATAGAGTTATTACCATAATCTTTGTGTTTACCATCATATCGTTATAGTTATTTCCAGAATAATTATTTCCAAATTCTTTGATCACAGTGGTGCAGTTTATTTGTTATTCATAAAGACAAAGACAATGCAGACAAAGTGTTTGCGCTAGTTATTAAATGGAATTACATTTATATTTGCCAATGTTCTTGATTTAGATTTTAATATTAGCCTTCATGAGATAATTGTAAGGAAATATACCATTCATATTGAGCAAGAACCAATGTAACTAGTGATTCTCAGAATTGAAACATACTTATTTTATATTCTTCTTTTGACTCATTATTTTTTTCTGTAATTTCCAATTTAAATTTTCAGTTTTTAATTTTGTCTACAGTGAAAACCTCTGCCTTCATATTGAAAATGCTTGCACTAGTGGTGGGGGATTGGCCTCACTCACCCATGCCCAAAAATGTTAGACCCCCTGTCAGACCCCAACCTTTAAATGTAAAATCTAGAGGCACCAATGCATAACATCCAAAATAAACTTTAAATATATAAATAATAGTGATTTTATTGCCTGAATGACATTTACAAATTTTATTCTTTAAACAATTATACAGTTGTATTATGTAATAATACAGTTGTATTATGTATTAGTTTGACTTGCTCAAATACTCTCATATGCTATGCAATATTCATTTTCAGTGGTCCTGTATGTAAATAAATTAAATGTAGTTTTTTTTTTTTTCAAATTAACTTTGTCTTAGAATTGCTGTTAACACTTGAGCAGCCTATTCT
>NW_022687459.1:644750-658598 GCF_011630105.1 Anneissia japonica | reverse complement strand
ACAAACGACATTTTAATTTGACATTGAAAAGATGTTGAACTTTATGTTGTTACTGTGATTTTAATATCTCAACCAGTTTTCAACGTTTTTATTGTTGAAATAATATTGAAAAAATAATGGTTAGGCCTACTTTGAAACACATAACACATTTTCAATGTTGATTTTACATTGAAATAAAAACTATATTTAAATTTAACGTTGGAAAAATATTGAATAAATATATTGTAATTGTTATGTTAAAATCGCAATCCGATTTCAAAGTGAATTCATTGTTGAAATAAAGTTTGGTAAAATCTTAAACTCTGAGTTGAAAACACAACTTATTTTAAATGTTGCTTATACGTTAAAATTGAAAAAGATTTGAATTAATGTTGTTACCAAAATTTTAATATCTCAACCAGTTTTTAACATTTATCAATTGTTGAAACAACGGTGAGTAAATAATGGGTGCTTTGTAGACACAATACATTTTCAACAATGATTAACATTGAAAAAGGCAGGCCTATGTTTAAATTTAGCGTTGGAAAAATGTTGATTGCAATTGTTATGTTAAAATGTCAACCGGATATCAAAGTGAATTCAATGTTTAAATAAAGTTGAGTAAAAAAATATATAAAAAAAAAAAAAAACTTATGTTGATACTTTAACTTTAAAATCTCAACATTTTTCAATAAACAATAGGATTGTGGTTGAAAAACATATCACTTTTTCCACTTTGATTCACATTAAAATACAAACTATAATTTAACTTGATGTTGTAAAAATGTTGAACTTAACGTTGTCGCTGTAACATTAAAATATCAACATATTTTTAACGTAGAAAAAACGTTGAATAAACTATAGGTTTTTGGCAGAAAAACATAACATAGTTTAAAGGTTGATTATATGTTGAAATACAAACTATATTTTAACATTATATTAAAAAGATGTTGAACTAATGTTGTTAATGTAATTTCAATATCTAAACCATTTTTCAACGTTTATTTATTGTTGAAATAACATTAAGTAAGTAATGGATACATTGTAAAAATACACAACACATTTTCAATGTTGATTCTACATAGAAATAAAAATTATGTTTAGAGTTAACATGGGAAAAATGTTGAATAAACATTGTAATTGTTATGTTAAAATCTCAACCAGATTTCAAAGTGAATTCAATGTTGAAATGAAGTTGTATAAAAAACTTCACATTGAAAAAACATTGAACTTATGTTGATACACTAACTTTAAAATCTCAACATATTTGCAACGTGTATCTAACATTAAAAAAACGTTCAAAAAACAATAGGAGTTTGGTTAAAAAACGTAACACATTTTCAACGTTGATTCTACATTGAAATGCAAACTATATTTTGAAAAGATGTTGAACTTACGTAGTTACTGTAACATTAGAATCTCAACATATTTTCAACGTTTATTTAACATAGAAAAATGTTGAATAAACAATACGATTCTGGTTGAAAAACATAACACATTTTCAACGTTGATTCTACATTGAAATACAAACTATATTTTAACTTGACGTTTAAAAGATGTTGAAAACATGTTGGTACTGTAATTGTTAAATTATCAACCAAATGTCAACATTAATTCAACGCTGAATTAAAATTAAATTATCAACCGGGACCCGGAGGGAAGTGAAATCATTCTCAACATCACCGACCCTATTGACCTCAACAGAGATATCCTTAAGGTACTTAATCAATCAGACTTGTTTTAATATAATAAATTAATAATCCTATTGCAAATAAAGCATTCATTATTATATTATTATTGTTATATTTATCATTGTCTTTGTCATCGTCCTCATTGTCATTGTCGCTGCTTCCACCATCGTCATCCATTCTTGTCTATCATCATTATGGATAGATTTATTTGGTGTAAATATAATGGATAGCCTATGAAAGCCCAAAGAAGACTATTTCCAGTATTGTCCTTCTGGTGGTAATTTAGGGCGAAGAGTGTACTGAATTTTTTAACATGTTCATGGGCCATTTTGCGCAACGGCTTAAATATCTCATCCGAAAGACTGTGCGCTATTGTAGCTTGTGTTTCAGCCCTCCAGCTGAAACACAATGGGAACAGTGATGGGAATTGAACCGGGGCCTAAAAGATCTCCACGGTTCAGCGCACACACAGTGGCTACCACCAGTTTAGCCGACTAAGTTAAGCTGCTCTCTGATCATTATTACATATGTATTATGTTTTTTTATGCTAGGCGAGACTTTGTTTATACCTTGTTTCGTGAATTTATTTTTTTAAAGATTGTCAGAGGGCGGAAAAAGAAATAAAAATAAAATTTTTTTTTCTTATTTAGCAAATAGTTTTGCCAAAAATATCCAAACGGAGGACAAAATTAAAATAAATTTGATTGGTTAATGTAAACAGTGTAGTAATGAGTGGTTAAATGCTTTAATTGTATATAAAGATTTAGGTGTTTTAATTGATAATAAGTTAAATTTTTGTTTACATGTTAATTTTGTTGTGTCAAAATCAAACAAAATGCTTGGTTTATTATGGAGGAATTGCAGGTTTGAAAAATGGCAAGACATTAGTATCTCTTTACCGTTCAATTGTGCGCCCCCATTTGGAATATTGTTCTGTTATTTTTAGTTCAGTTTCTTTTACACAAGCTCAGCGTATTTCTAATGTTCAGAATAAGTTTATTAGGTTTCTTAGTCATACTTGTCCCAATTATAATGTCTTTCTTATGTCTCTTGAAAATCGTAGAATTATTTTTGACATGGTTTTTTTATATAAGTCTTTAAATTCCATTTATGATTGTCCTCTTGTTCCTATGTTCAGTTTAAACATCCCGACTCGTACCCGCAGTAAGTGTTTACTTCATGTTCCTTACGGTCATGTTGATTGCACAAAACGGGGTATTTTTCAACGTTATAAAATAAAAAAATAAAAATAAAAATATATTGTAATTAGGAAATATACAAATCTTATTTTTGGAGATTTCAATTCTGCGATGGACATAATAAAAATAAAGAAAAACATTAATTTTTTTCTAAAATTTATTTTTTTGTGGTGGCAGGTGTGCTAATTGGCCAAAAATAAAATTTTATTTAATGGAAATCATTATTATTGGCAGACAGCGGGTTTGTTGAACAAGGTAAGGGGGCGTGTGCCGCAGCGTGTAAGGCGTTGGATTTCTGATCGCAGGATCGGGAGTTAGAGACCAACGCTCTTTGCATTGCTTGTGTCCTTAAGCAAGATACTTTACCTACATTTGCCTCTCTCCACCCAGGAGTACAAGTGGGTACCTGGTAGGTTCAAACACAACTGCGCTGATTACTAGCTGCAATATTATGGAATTATCCCCAGGGAGCTGAGTACAGTATGTGTTCCATACATGTTTGATTCAGTTACCGGGGTAGTAATGTGAACCGCTTAGAGGCTTTATGCATGAAGCGCTATATAAGACCGACATATTATTATTATTATAAAAAAAAGTCTCGCCCAATGAACACTACATTACTTGCTTCGTTTGTACCTTCAGTCTGAAACTTGTACTGTGAAGATCCCAGCCTTGGATTTTGAACTTTGCAGCGGTACACTTGGCGGCAAGTTTACGACTCTAGAGGGCCTCCTTACAGATATTAAAGGACAACTTAGTATGTTAAACACTTTCCAGCTTGGTGATAGCTCCCGAATGAGTGATAACACGAAGATGACAAAATTCCTGAGCCAATTAGATAAGGTATGCTAAAAGCATTTACTAATATTGAAGGGAAACATACAAAATGTTATTTCCTAATACTCTTGACTTTCGAACATTGACAAAGCTTTTCTCTTTATTTATTTATTTATTTTTTTTAAATTTTCTTTACATCCGACACCAAGTACACTTGCCACTTACAGGATGAGAATTATTATTTTATAAATTAAGTCTCTTAATGAGGCTTAGGGAGTGTGACAGGAATTGAACCCAGGACCCTGGGATTAGAAGGCAAGCCGCTTTACCACTGAGCAAATGATTATTTATATACAGTACTAATGTTGTTGGTGAAATTTCTTATATCAGCCAAAACTTACTGCCAAAATTTAGCAATGTATCCACCAGATCATACTATGCTATGTAGTATATTTTTTAACGGGGTCATTTATATTTTCTAAATATTAAAGAGAGTGCTGTTATTCCTCCCCCACCCTTAAGTGCACACTCTCATAGTTACCGTCTCGCATCGTGCAGGACGGTTCCGCATTTCAAAGTGATTTTGGATGAAACACGCATTTTGCAGAAACACGTGTGATCATAACCTTGTCACGCATTTAGCACAAGTCACAAATGCGTGATGGTAAATTATCGTGGGAAAATGTATTTAAGATTAGAAGAAATTGTTTTTATTAAGAATGTAAAAATGTACAGTAACTTGAGTCATTAGAAAGATTTCGTTATCTCGTTCAAGACTCAATTCACCAAGAGCTTAAGAGGAGATGCATTGAGGCAACTTTGTATTGTGCATTATAAGACGTGCATCATAATAATAATCATTATTATTATATTATTGTACTTATTTTAAACAGTAATGGTAGGTCTAAATATTGATTTAATTATAATCTACATTATAGGTAAACAAAAGTAAAGGACATTTCAAGGTTTTTTTAAATTAATGCAGAGGCCCAACTAAGACTTGCATTATTATTAATAATATAAATTGCCTATTTTAGTAATAGCATGTCACATCTAAATATTGATCTAATTACACTCTACATTACAGCTAAACAAAATTAAATGAAATTTCAAGGTCTTTGAAATTAATGGACACCCACCTAAAAGTATCACATAAAGTGTGGGACTACCACAATGATCAATAGCTTCCTGATAATGCTTTAATATTAGCAAAATGATGAAAAAATTGCTTTGTGAATTTTTGTGGTCTTATATGTTTCTCCAGTGATATTTTCAAGTAGAGCATGTTTTCTAGCTTCTTTGCAGGGGTGGCTCCAGGATTTCCCCGAGGTGGGGTCCGTGGTTGTAGATGAGCGTCGCTTAAAAATGTTTCGAAAGTGGTCCAGTGGGCTTCGCAATTTTGACAATTTAGGGGTTTCAAAGACTTATTTAATCTATTAAGTCTATTATATGTAGTAAATACATACGGTCCCCCAACCCCCGCTGGCGCCACCCCTGCTTCTTTGACATAATATTTATTTCAATTTTTCAGTTGTATATTAATAGTGTGGCCCATGTTATACAACTGCTTAGTGACTGCATTTTAAATTGATACTGTCTTTATTACAAACCCGTTGAATGAATGATAGAATATATAAAAATGATATTGTATTTCTAGGTCATTACTGGAGAATTGAAAGTTAACATTATACTGAATGACCCTGCTGGAAATAGCTATATTCAGGTAAAAACAAACTCAATGTCTTAACTTACTTTTAGGCATTTTCATTAACCTGTATTTTTATACTTTACCTATTCAACCAATGTATACAGTACATATAAATGTGGAGTGGTAATATACAATTTGAAAAATAATAGTTAAGTCCAAAGTGAGTCGGCAGACTATAAAGGCTAAAGGCAGAATATATGCATAGATAAAAAGATAAGTGAGCACAATGACCTATCAAGTATATATACATATATATATATATACATATATACATATATATATACATATATGCACATATATACATGTACATATATATACATATATGCACATATATACATATATACACATATATACATACACACACACACACACAAATATATATATATATATATATATATATTTCACCCTAGGGTTGTGTTTTCTCGTTCGACCCCACATTCGGTTCACCCTTTCGGACATATCTCTGGATCCGCCCTGATACTATATGACTTTTTCTACCCTCACTCACTTGCCACTGAGGAAGGACTATGTAGTTTGAAAACCCATTGGTTCTATTTCTGGCTCTTAACTTATGTTTACATTTTAGCTCTTGCTTATCAATTTTGCATGTCTACTGAGATCCAGTCATTGTTCCCGCAGTATTGTTGTTTACCAGTAGTTTTCCTTTCTATTTATATTGTTTATTTAATTTGATTCTCCTGCATTGCAGAATTTGTATGCACCAGAAACAGACCCTGAACTAACAGTGAGAAAGTACACAAGGACAGCTGAACAGATAGAAGAGCTAGGCCTAGACCAACTCAACACCGATAACTACTCGATGACCTCAAACACATGATGTAGTCTAGAATGATGTAATGATGCTATAAATAGCAAACAAAACAGTGAAAATATATGGATGAATATATATAAAGTAATATTTGGCTAATATTATTGTTTCTCTGTGTGTTGTTGTGAAGAGATATCAGAATAATATCATATAATATTCAATGTTTTGTGGCAAAAGTTTCAGATTTTTCATACATAATAACCAAATTGTCTACTTACATAAAAATGTTAACCTTTAACCTTAGTATGTTCCATCCATGAAAGTATGAAAATATGCACTGCTAGGTTTGTACCTTCCTCCAAAAAACTGATGTTGAGTGGATTTGTATTGTTAGGTATATTTTGTTGATGCAAGACAATTATAACCAAATTGTGTACTGACATATTAATAATGAACTTTAACCTTAGTATGAAAATGTTCCATCCAGAATGTGAAAATATGCACTGCTTGATTTGTACCTTTCTCCAAAAAACTGGCATTGAGTTGATTTGTATCGTTTCTCTTTTGTGCTATTTTTGTGAAAAAACATAATAGTGATGACTTTAACCTTATTATGGAAATGTTCCATCCAGGGTATGAAAATGTTCACTGCTTGATTTGTACCATTCTCCAGTATTTTTTGCAAAATCGTGTATACAGTAATTTAAGAAAAAAGCAATTTTAAGAGATAATGGCATTATAAATACACACAACTTACAAAATTCTCATAGTATACAAATTTTCTATTTTAAAATGGGACAATAAAGTGTTTTTGAATCTTAAATTAGTTAACATTAAATAGAGGAAATAGTGCCAGATATATTTTTTACTTGTCAAAAGGATTGGCACTTATATTACAAGAAGACAGTGATTAAATTCACTTTTTCCAATTTTATTATTAATTAAAAGTATCTGAGAGGAGGAGATATACTGTAAATACATAGGCCTATGTATACATTTATCTTTGAGACATTTGTTGATATTTCGGGGCAGTTCAGTATCTTTTGACGACAGCCTATGATTTGAATGGACAGGTTTGGTGAGACCTAACCTGTTGTGTGCCAAGCATTTTGTATTCTCTTAACTAGGCTGGTTGATTTTGTGGCTACTGGACAAGTGGACTACTTAAGCCACCCTTTGATCACTTCTGTTAGCAAGTATCATTAACATTTTGAGGTAGAAGGAATGTATTTTTGAATCGCATTTATAGCTTTCGGATGCCTGTTTATTTCCAAGCACAGGTCATTATTAAAAGAGAGCATTGATCACGGTTTTTTTTTTGTTTTTTTTTGTTGAACCTCCCTTGTTCTACTTGCGTATTTAAGTCTAAAATAAATATAATTTGTTAAATAATCAGCCTTCTGAAATTCTAAACCATATCAAACAATTATTTATGTAAAAGAAATATTTGTAAAGGTTGAATTCAACATTATTTCAGTTGTAACTGTTGACTTAATACTTCAGTGATTTAATCTGTATTAGAAGTGTCATAGAACCGCGAAAGTAAGGTTTGAAGAAAGTAGGCCACACAAACATAACATGCACTTATTTATATGAAAAGAACATAATGATAGCTTGCGGGTGACTACAATCCAATGATAAGTTTCGTCATATTGAAGTTGTGTTCATTTTATCGTCTGCAAGTACTAAGCATAATGATATCCTGGTAAGTTCTAATTGGATTATGTGGTCCTAGTAATATTTCAAGAAATAAACCAACAAGCATGTAAGTGATTTCCTGGAGGGTACAAAATTATGAGATTTGTTTTGTTTTTCATATCAGTTAGACATCGGATTTCTGTTACTTGCTTGCCTTATTGGAAAGTAGTATAATCAACTGTTTTATTTGCTACTTTGCTACCATGGTAACATACATAAAAATCAGATTCCTTTTTGTGTAGTATAAATAGTATTGTTTACGGCGAAGCATACTGTTAGGTCGACACGATTAACGACGACGAGGCGCGTGCGACGGATTGTTTTCAGTGGCGTCACATGCACCGCTCGAGCGGAATTTTCGCCGAAGGCCATGTCTGATAGTGAGCACTGCTGTGTTATAAGTGTTTTCATATCCTTGTAAGCGTAACTGACAGAACTATGCCTACTCTATGAAAATACGTTTAATTACTTAGTGAATGCGTATAAACTAATGACATTTGTGTACTTTCTATTTTTCATCCAGAAAAACATGTTGCAAATCAAGAAAAAAAAATGTGGTTAGCTTATTCAACGCATTTGATCTCCTTAATAGATGAGAAATGAGACATTAACAAACATGTGACAGAGCTTTAAGTGGCTAAAGTAAAACGGTTTTAGGGATGGAATGAATGAGCTTTGGGTATATAGGCCCCCTATTATTATTTAAAAAATTATATTCGTTATTCATGATTAATAAAAGGTGTAGCCGCATTAGTCTCAGTGATATAGAACTATAATAATAATGATAACATCACTATAAAGACTACAGTTCGTTCCAGCTTTCGTCAATTCGTTATTCAGTGTCTGGATATTAGCAGATTTCTTAATTTAATCTGCATTTTGCGATCTTTGCCTGGTAAAATATAAACATCCTTTTCTCTTCGTAATTTGATTGCTGTAATACAGGCCATGGTGTGGCGTGCACTGTAACGACGGTACGCTCGACTGTCATTGACGGTCAGTGGAATAGCGTTGTTGCGCGTCGCATAATTCAAACCACCGGCGATTTTTTTTTTCGGCGACGCAGTGTGTTTCGGCTTTGTAGATTCAAGTTCGTCTTTTTCGCATACATAATACATGTTAAATGTTCTTTGCAGTACAAACATATAGTACAAACATTGTAGTACCCGCTGCTACTGGGGATCAGATTCAACACTAGGCGCAAGCTCGGTGGTCTAGTCACTAGTACATACTATTTATCCCGAATAACTTGCAATTTCTTTTTTTCGCAAGTGTACTGATTCGGTAAGAAAACACGTCAGGAGGGCAAAACATCAGTCGTATGGTATTTTTCTGACGCAAACACATATCGAACTAAATTAATATTGTTATACTTTCAAGCTTTGTTTTTAATTGACACATTCCGACAATAAAATTAACCAGAGCACAATAGATGATGTATAGTTGCATTCTGTGATAGCCTAATTGTCGCGTGAACTTGCGTGTTTGATGTGAAATAGAGAATACCTGTATTGATGGCAACACCGTTCCTGATTCATTTTAGCAGACTGTCGGAATCAATTGACAACACCAATTTTGAAGAGCATTAGTATGGTATTGTATTATATGTACGGTATCGTTTGTTATGGCATAATTACACATTACAGTACTGTATTGAGTTTGTCGGCCCGCAATAGATGGTCTCGACTGTGTTTACAATAATCACTGACCTACTTTATCATAGACGTGATTTATCCATGCTTAAAGAATTACCACTTAATCTGTGTATACCAACATTACCCTAGGGGTGGTAACAACACACATATAAGCCCTGCCGTGTATGATGTTTGTATTGAAAGCTAATTTTGTTATTTATACTCATGGCTTTCAGAAGTACATAAATATCACACCGTGTAAACTTCGGCCGTAATTATTTTATTATTTTATTTTATTATTTTAGTAAAAATATGTTAATGATTCATAAACAGAGATAACCCCTAAATGATACAGTATAATAAAAATAGGCCTAATTGTCGTAGACCTAAAAAACTTGTATAACAGAATAATGCCGCACTCGCTGCACCTGACGGTCGTCGTCGGACGACTCGTACAGCACGCAACGGATCGATGCCGTCTAAAGCCCCTCTCCCACTAGGGGTTTCTTCAGCATACGAGTTACAAGAGAATGCCGAGTTGCTAACTCAGCAATACTCGGCAAAAACTCGTAGGACGATTCGGAAAGCTCGGAGAGGACTCTTACCTACTCGTAGCAGCTAATTTTGTACATGTTCAAAATTATCGCCACGAGTAGATAACTCGTAGTAAACTCGAAGAACTCGTGCGTAGCTCGTAGAGTACCCGGGTACTACTACCTAGCTCGTACACTACTCCGGATACTCGTCGTCGGTTTTGTCATCTACGAGTTTGATGCGAGCACCCAAAAAAGAGTACGAGTAAGTACGAGCGCACCGAGTTGGCTCGTACCTAACTCGTATCTAATTCGGTACAAACTTGTTACGCTCGTAATAATCTCGTAGTTAACTCGGTGCTCTGCTCGGCATAATTCGTACATAACTCGTAACCAACTCCATAAAGTCGTACCTCACTCGTAGCTAACACGTAATAAGCTCGTATAGGTCCTTTCCAAAGATCACGAGTTATAACTCGTAGAAATCGTACGACTCTTAGGTGAAATAAACCTAGATGGGAGAGGGGCTTAACGTTTGGGAGCGAAGTTGGATTCGTCGCCCGAACCGTCGTACGACACGCAGTGAGTGCCCGGCTTTTACCTAAATATACATCGGATCCAGAGATGTCCGAAAAAGATGGGGGGGGGGGAGGCGAAAGTGGGGCCAGTCGTGATAACACTGTTAGGGGGTCCGAGGGCATCCCCCGGCGAAATGTTTGTTCTAGACGCCGAAAGTAACCTCTGGTGCATTTTCGGCGATCATTTTTTTCTTTTTCTCTCTCTCTCTTTTATTTTATTTTTTTTTTTTCTTTTTTCTCTTTTTTTTTACCTACCAAAAAGGGAGGACCGGGGCCGGCCCGGGCCTCCCCCTCCAAATCCGCCCCTGATAAACATGACACTGTGTGCACATCCTCGACATAGCTAAGAACACAACATGACCCTCGGCCACGGTGCATAGGCCTAAAGTCAAAAATATATCATAGAACCTCTGTATTCCTTGGTCTCAATAGCCTCACTCTCTTTACCTCTCGCTTCCCACATTGCTCTCAGCCCTCAGCCTCTTTTAATAGACCTAACTACAACCACTTAAAATACTTTATGCATTGCCAGTGACGTAACGTCTATGATGCGCAGGGCCCTGTACGATCCCTTGATTATCAACCAGCGTGGGGTTTATGTCTCTAGTGCACAGAATAATTAGAAGCTGCATTCTGTTATGTGTCTTTTAATCAACTTGTCCCAATTATTTTACATTAAGAAGACTAAAATATGTTAATCGGTTTATCAATATGAACCACTATAGGCCTAGATGGCCAAGTGGTACTTATTACATTGTATGGATGACAGTTGAAATCGAGAATTGTTTATAGTCGATAGTATCGAACGTGACAGAAATCAAGGATCGTATACATCAGATTCGTAAATTAAAATATCCACCCACCCACCCCCCACACACACACAAGTGAAACTTTGACATGAAGATTGAAAAACGAAATTGTTGACTGATTGTTGAATGAATGTGAATAAATTATTTATTTATTTCTTGTCAGATTGTTTGGTTGACGAACGAACGAACGGACGGACGGACGAATGAATGAGCAAACAGATGAATAAATGAACGAACGGACGGACGGACGAATGAATAAGTGAAACTGTATTTTTGGTCTATATAAAAATCAATTCAATTGAATTTATTAGCTTCCTCGTTTCGTGGAAGGAATATCATTCGGATAAGAACATTCATAATTACTGCATGCCTTTTGCAGCTTAAAGCTTTTCCCTGAAGATAATGTTTGATTATTAGAAAACATTGCTCTCATTAGGCTCAATTTTGGTACTCTATGGACCGGGTTCATAATATCGGCCATTGACCGAATGACATTAATTTTTGAAATAATTAGAGCGAAATATGAATCGACCTGATCTAGTCTACACATTCATTCAAGTCTGTGATATTAGCTAAAATTAAGAATAAAACTTCAATATTTATTTTCCATTATTATGTAAGTATAGGTCTAGCTTTAAATAAAGAATTAGAAAGAGAAAATCCTTTGTAATTAAGGAACGCACAATAAATCGTTCTCAAAAAAAGGCTTTGCAGACGGACGACTTGTTATCAATTTAAGATTTTGTATTAAAACTTAAAATGAGTGAAATGTAATTTAGATCTATTTAATTTTTATCAAAGTTAATATCTTTTTTTTTTGTTGTTGTTGAAAGAACAATTCAATTCTTTAATTTCTTTTTGATTGAAAGTTCTGCCCCTGTAATGACAGGAAATCTAACCAAGAGGGCAGCAGATTCAAAATTGACTTTTCTTTAATAACAACCATTTATTTCACTTGACACTTTAAGTTCATTTTAAAGTAATACATTGAGATAGCTATAGTAGGCTGTTAAAATAGCATAAAATAGCGCAACAAAGCAATAAAAAATAGCTAGAGGAAGCCTATCGTACGACGTAGTATGTTACAGCGCTCTAGCTGTTATCTGCCCTTTTTGCTTGCTATAAAACACATAGGCCAGATGCGTTTGTGGGACCCACGTGTGTTTTTGGAGACAAATCTTAACGGTGTTCTAATTGGTTAGCTGTTAAATAAGTTCGAATTATTGACACCTCTGGAAAGGTCCATTCTGTGGTAGACAATTACTCTACAGTTTTCCAAAGCTATTTTATCAGCCTACTATAGCTTTTTCAATGCTTCATTTTATGCTACCACGATATTTAGGGCTATTTCAATGCTTCCTAAAATAAAGCAATTTCATTGGCGCTTGACCAACAGTAGCTTTTCCAATGCTTTGACGTAAAACTATTTTATGCTAGCAGCCACTATAGCTATTTCAATGCTTCATAAAGCTATTTTATGCTACCAGCCATTCGATGGCTATTTCAATGCTTCCTAAAGCAATTTCAATGTTTTTGACCAATATACAGTATAGCTATTCCAATTTTTTGTTTATAGTTTTTATGCTGCAGCCTACTATTATTTGAATGCTTCATAAAGCTATTTTATGCTAGCACTGCAGCTAGCTATTTCAATGCTTCATCCTAAAGCAATTTCAATGCTTTTGACCCGGAATATAGCTATTCAATGCTTTGTATACAGCTATTTTATGACAGCAGCCTACTGCATAATAATGCATAATTCATAAATATAAAAGATTTTATGCTTCATTAAAAGCTACCGTATTCTATGCTACCACCTATTTGATAGCTATTTCAATGCTTCCTAAAGCAATTTTATATTATATATTAAGGCTTTTGACTAGCAGCCTACATCATAGATTTCAATGTTTCATAATAAGCTAAAGCTATTTTATGCTTCATGAAGCTATTTATTTATTTATTCAAGTTTTTATTTATTAATATTGCTTTCGCAGTGCAAGCATTCACATCCATCCAAATTCGCAAATAATAGGCCTACAATTATGAGCTAAAATTTATACTATTTAACAATTAGAATATTAAATAAAAATCAGTATAAAACAAGGGTTAGGCCTATTAAAATGGAGAATTTACAGGTTTAAAATGTTCGGAATAAAAACTAGACTAAAGAAATTTAAAAAAAATAAAAAAACCAAACAAACGAGATTGAAGAATAAAATTACTTTATGAATAAAAAAAAATGGATGATTGTAGTTTTGCATTACTGAAGATTTTTCCAATGATTGCTTATCTATTTGCTTTACATAGAATTATTAGGCCTAAATATTATATTATAAATTCATTTATTCATTTCTTTCTACTATACTTCAACGCATTTCATGAATGATTCATAAAATGACAGGCCTACACAAATTAGGTCACGTCTTCCTTTCAATCCGTGGCGTATCTAGAAGTTTGGAATGGGGTGCTGGTG
>NW_022687459.1:540032-644645 GCF_011630105.1 Anneissia japonica | reverse complement strand
CAGTACGCCACTGCTTTCGAACTTGGGTTGAAATCAATGAGAGTTCTTTGGTAGTACTGAGTCGTATCATTAGTTCAATCATACGGTCCTGTTCGTGCCACGCGCCACGCTGCCGATGCATAGGCCTACTCCATGAGTGTTCTAACGTAGCCCAAGTAAATAAATTGCCAATATAGGCCTATCCCTATGTCTTGCTTAGTTTAATGTGTGTCAACAATTTGATCATAAATAATCTACCAATTATCTCTGCGATATGATGGTTTAATTTTAGATCATTGCTTAAGAGTACCCTGTTTGGCACCTTGTAGACTTTTTAATCAATTCCTCCAATGCAGAATGAGTGGGGTTAATTCTTGAAAGATAGGCCTAGGCCTACACAGTTTAGTTCCAAATATTATTGATTTAGGATCACTGTGTGGCTTGCTGAGTTTACATGCAAATGATTCAAAAGGCTATTTCATGACCATTCCAATGCGTTATGATGTTTTTACGCTTTTTTGGTGAGGCTAGACCTTAAGCGCCAATATCCAAGGGGCGGGGCTTAGGTTGGAAATGGCCACCTGAGCAGAATCTCATGATCGCTGTACAACAACAACAACAAACTGCTGATATATGTGTGATGTCGTGACCGTGACCTTCATCACACTTTTTATGTGTACGTGTAGGTACGTAAGCTAGGTGCAATGGAAGAGAAGGTAAGTTAGAACTAAATAGGGGCCTATGTTTAAAATGATTGTAGCGCCTCTAAAATACTGTAATATACCCCAAAGAGTCTATGCTATAATTATGTCTAGGCCAAGGTCGTTTGTTTTCAATTCTATGGTTAGATAGATAGGCCTAGACCCATTTTAGTAGTATTTAGTTAGGCCTACTACTACCAGGTTAAACAACTCCCTGCTACTACTTACTAAAAGCTAATCCTAGGCCTGTCACCCTGAGGTCCTAGGCCTACTTACAGTAGTTTAGGATATCCATGCCATCCATACTTTTGTTACTATTAGTTAAAACAGGGAGTTGTTATTTAGATAAAATAAAAAATAAACAACTATTAAAATAACAACTCCCTGGTTAAAATAACAAGAAGCCGCCCTTGTGTATGAATGATTATTATTATTTTTCAGACTGCTAGTGTCAAGGACTGGAGTACAGTCAGTGTCCCTAGTGGAGGATTGTTCAAACCAGTTGAAGTAAGTTTAACTCTCAACTATCTTAGAACTTAGGAGTACTTAAATACATAGCTTATGTGGCAACGTAGATGCATGGCGAAAAATATCCCAGAAACTAAAGCCCTCTCCAGAATATCAAATTTTATTTGAAAAAACATGCGACACCATATATTCTTACGTATAAGACCGAGGCTTAAAATAGCAAATTATGATCGAAAAACAGGGGCGGATTGCTATAGCAATCTTTAGACGGTCTTAACGCATAACCGGCTATAATTTGTGATGTCACTACTGGTCTATGATTATAGACCATTGCTATGCAGCTGTCAATCCAGTTAGCCATCTTAAGTCTTAAATTTTAAAGCATACTCAAAGGAGGCCTAAAGCAGTCATAATTCATTTTCATCATGGTGTTACAGGTACTAGGCCTAGAGATTAGACCTTTAAGACAAAAAATCGAACAACGTCAATAAATTTACACAGCAAAAAAAAAGTTATGATTAGTGATTTTTTAGATTTTTGTAGTGATGGATGCAGTAAGATGTAACATCGGTAAGAGACAGCAAGATTGGGATGTCCATCTTCCACAACTTGCTGGTGC
The DNA here is from genome assembly GCF_011630105.1 of Anneissia japonica. Taxonomy (NCBI): domain Eukaryota; kingdom Metazoa; phylum Echinodermata; class Crinoidea; order Comatulida; family Comatulidae; genus Anneissia; species Anneissia japonica. Next base: position 642,878 of record NW_022687459.1, on the reverse strand, counting down.
ATTGTGCGCCACAATAAACAGATCAACGGTTTCACTGGTTTTGATGTTCGGGCAGTGCCAGTTGGAGGAAGCTCAGAATTAGTCTGTTCCATTCGGGACGGCCATGACACAGCCAGAGAGACCCTCAAGGAAACTCAGAAACACATTAAGAAAATCTACATCTTCTGAAATGGCCTTATTAACATGGGGATAGAGTGTACATACTCGACAACAGCTCCCCCAAAGTCAAATGCAAGAAACTTTGTCCTCCGTGGAGGGGTCCAGGAATCATAATCGATAACTCCATGTTTATTCAGGGTATAATTCAGGAATAAAGTGATGATCCTCAATCATGATAAGTTGAAGCCTTGCGTTGAAAGACAACTTCCCAAATGGTTCATTAATTATGTTTTACCATCTTCCTCTTTAAAACCTACAGATAAAGCGGATGATGCCCTAGGAACACTGTATTGCAGTTGTCACCAACCCAGGGCAGGCACCTTTATGATTCAATGAGATTATTGCGATGTCTGGTATCATGTGTGAATATCTTGCCATCGGATGCCCTGGACATTGGTTTGTACAAGTGTGCCCAGTGTAGAAACCCTGGCCAGATAACAGCTACTTGTCAATTACCACTTCGAATTTCTTGACTAATATTACGTCCATTTCTAACTAAATGTATATTTCCTTACGCTCATAGGAATGGATGGACAAGATAAGTCGACCCGAGCGTCATCATCATCTTCCGATGAGATGGCAGGGAGCTGGGCTTAGCCGAGGAGAGCAACTTCCTTGTAACTCACCTGATCTGCCGCCACTGGAGCCGTTGCCTCCTGTAGAATCGTCGACAGCAAATTCGTCGACGGAACCTGCAGTGGAGAACAATCCAGTGGAACCCACCCCCAGTGGAGTCACCGCCAACAGCTACCGTAGCAGAGCACCCAGTTCTGCCAAGCCGAACATCGCTTCCTCCAGAGAACCCATGTGTTTGGCCGAATTGCTCGCTAAAGAGGGTGATCAATGTGCGGATGCATGTGATGAGGAAACACGCCCGGTCATGTTTGAAACATTTTGGACGAGTACCCGTAACTAGGCCCGGTGACATCTTTTTTGCAGCAGCTGCCGGTTGTGTGTGAGGGTGAAGGTGCCACCCTGCATGAATTGATGACCTGAATCAACAGGGAAAGTCAAGTATGCCATCGCCCACAAAACATACAGGGCAATGCAGATGACCTGTTCTGAGATGGTCGATGAGGAGCTGAATACTTTCACCATTAATCATGTGAACCATCCGGCATCCCTAATTCATTGGCGAATTCATTGCAATAAGGATAGAATCGAGTGTCCTGCGAGCCATCTTCGAGCGAGTCAGGGGGAAGATGCTATTCCATCACGTAAATCAGAGACGGTTGCCGCTCAACCCCCTCCATTCCGTGAGAAGAGGGATCACCCAGAGGAGAAGAAAGAGAGCAAGCCCAATCGAAGCGCGCTCCCACAACCTTGTGTGACACCACATTCTTTGCAGGGTTCAGTGTCAAAAGCCCAAAACGCCAAACAGAGACTTGAAGAAGTTGAAAAGTTGTGGAATTAGTGGTCAAATTTTAAGGTGGATGGAAGCATTTTTAGTTCAAGAACAGAGAGTTGTGGTTAATGATATTTCTTCAAATTAGTCTATGGTTGATAGTGGTGTGCCCCAAGGCAGTGTCATTATTGTTTTTATTATTCATATTCATAACAGGCGTAGTTTTGCCTTCAACTGTAACTCTGTTACCAGTTACCTGTTTTATGACGCATTTTACTCGCTTATTATTTATGTTCAATTAAATACATATGTTTGCGGATACATAAATCGAACAAGCGTGATGTATGTGTAACAGCACCCTCAATTTTATGTTACCAGGGGTGCTTGTTTGCGTTTCAATACTCAAAGCCGTCTAAGCGAAGACCATTTTATAGCAATGGTCTTAGTGGATTGACTTTAGTATGACCGTATAAGTGATAAAGCCGGCTTTATTCAAAGAGTTAAGACTACCAGTTAAGACCGTTATATACAGTAGCAACCCGCCCCTGGGTATCATCTTATACTGTAAGCATGACACATACAAATTTTTGATTTTTTAAAATCATGTTCGTTTTACGTGCGTGTTCATTCGTAACACACAAATTTACTACTGAAGTGAAGCTACTAATTTTAGTATGAATGAACGCAACTTTATATTCGGGGAAATAAAATTTTAATAAACATGAAAGCCCATAATATGGTATTATTTGGAATATTAGCCCTACATATGGCTCCGTTTTTAGCCAGCTAGATGCATCAAGACCGTAAGTAGGATTTGCTAGCATAACATTAACATCTTGACTTAAAAAGACAAATATGCCTTATGTTTTTACCTTTATATTTTTTAAATGGCCTTACTAGATATACATCATATACATACTGATGTATTTTATGTTTACTAACTGCATTTTTTCCATATTATTTTTATTAAATTCATTCAAATTCAGTCATTTTTAGTCAGCTCTGCAAACTGTACTTTTATTCATACCTCCTAAAAAATTATTATATTTCTAGGATGCGAGAAGCTGGAGTAACTTTGATTTGCCAGCTGAGCGAGTCAAAGAATTTTGGGAAAACGGTTACATAACAAATGTTCCTGTGTTGACCCCTGACCAATGTGACAACATCTTAACAGTCTACCAGGAGTTAGTGGTAAGTATAGTTGACAAAAACATGAGACATGACTAAATATGGTCATGATGACATCATGATCATATATAGGCACATCATGACTATATTTGGGCATACAACAGTTTTTTTATCATAAAATTTGATAATCTGGACAGGACTTTCCCCCTCATTTTTATCCACTACGATTTCCCCTTCATAGTGGCTATAAAGCTACGTTTCCATACAATCGTTACACCCTATCGCCGACAGCTTTCAGTGATGCTGATTGGTGGGTCGAATTGGGAAGCCTTCGTGATTGCGTCTGGGACTTCTACGCTACGATTGCACTGCAAACACTACACGACAGTGTAATGACTTTTATGAAACGAGACTTTAGCCTCTGCCAATGGCAAGTTTAATTTTGGAACTGTTTACCAAGTTCGATAAATATGCTAGTTCTTTTCCTCTAACATCCTTATGATCCAGCAGCCATCATTTGATACTCCATGATATAATTAATACAGTTCCAATGTAAGCAAGTAGCTAATAGGAATCACTATGTTCTTGCATGTCATAGAATTAGATTGATGTAGTGAATACCTACACTACTAGACTATCAAGAACCGTTAGATATAAGATTTTATAATTTGTTAAGGTTAAACAAATTTAAAACTACAATACAATATAAGAATGTAAAATTTACAATTATTTAATAATTACAGTACTGCAGCTAACTTCATTCATTTGTATTTTGTTGTTTTATTTTTTTTTCATTTCATATCTGCTTCCCTTGTGTGTCCATCATGTAATATAGAAAGCAATGGTAAGTAACCATGATGATACAAATTATACATGTATATTTTTCATTATCTCAAATCACTATAACAGTGAGAAGAGCTTAGCTCAGTCAGTTAGACTGAACCGTGGAGTTCTGTTCGCAGCCTGACGTCCGAAATACAAATTGTGATGAGATATTTAACCTGTTGGTTTTGCCTGCAATGTGTCCCATGTACATGTTAAAGAAAACAGCACAATGTTCAGAAAGCACAATGTTCAGAAAAGAGTAGAGATTACTGTTTGTGTAGTACAGTATTCTGCTTGAAGACTCATATAGTATAGTAGTGTTACAGCCAATTAAAGGATAACAAGCTCATTCTGATCACGTGACATGCCTAAATATGGGTCATGATGACATCACATTATGCCACATAGAGGCACACAATGACATATGTGGGCATACATCAGTTTTTTGTCAAAGAAATTTGGAAAGTTTCGACAAAGCTTTAAATTTAATTGGATTATTTGATCTAATTTTGAACCAGCAGAAATAAGTTGCAGGTTGTGAGAAGGCCACATTTTAGTTTTAACAGATTATACTGAGTACTTTTGCATTGGTTCTGTTTATTCCTTTTTCATTAATAAAAATAATAATAATAATGATAAATATTAATAAATAATAATAATAATAATAATAATAATTATAATAATAATAATAATAATAATTATTACTATTTTTGGTAATAATAATTATTATAATAATATTAATAATATTAATAATAAATAATAAAATATTAATATACCTGTTTTTCTATAGCACACAGGTGGGCAAAGTGCGGCCGACAGTGATTTTTTTTGTGGCCCGCGAAAACGAATTAAAAACCCTGTGTGTGCGGCCCGGCAACCATCTTTAGCTAGGAAACGCATAATTTGTGACACCGATCATCTGTAAAAAGTAATATTAAAACTGAGAATAAATTGATAAAAAAGCAGTGTATGAAGGTTTTCATAAGCACACTGGAACCATCAAAATTTGGGTGCGGCCTTCGGTGTTAAATAAAAAAATCACTTTGGCCCTCCGACCGATTTTTATGCACACCTGCTATAGCACATCATGCAAACAAGGCCTCTATTTGTTTCATTTTCTTTATTAATCATAGTAAATACTCTGTATGGTATCGTCATTGGCATTATTTACTTTAATTTCAGGAGAAAAGTAATGAATTTCCTGGCTACGAACTGCTTTATGAACACCATAGCAACCAAAGCGGTGACCCCGACAACGTGCTAATGCATTGCTTAGGGCATTGGAGATTTAACCAGCTTTTCCATGATCTGGTCTTCCTCCCTGAAATTGCTGTATGTACTGGTAGTTCATAAGTCTTGATTTCCTAATGCGACTTTTTTCATTAAAAAAACCCCAATTTATTTCATCATAGCCAAGAGCACTGTAGCTAATTCTATGTAAAGTCATCAAATATGAATGACACAGTTACATATATAACAGCAGAAGATCAATTTATTATATTCCATTTCAATCAGCTAATTTGTTTCATCTATGGGTCAGGTTTATGGTGAAAAGTTTATACTATGGAACTTCTAGATAGCTGGAAATGTCATCTTCAGACTTTATTGTAAATTAGTTTCCACTCACCCACACCCACATACTTGAATCTTTCCCTGATATTATATTATATGTTAGTAAGTATGATTGGTATATTAGATGATATTTTATTGTATTTTGTTTTATTTTATTTTATTATTTTACTATTTTATTTCATAAATGTTACTAGTATATTATGTTTATTATTATATATTATTATATTATATTTTTTATATGTTTATACTTTTTATACCTTAATTATATATAAGGTACCAAGCTCAAAACTCCTGCATCCAGCAGAGGACAAGTCAGTTCGTCTTTGGCACGATCAACTGTTTGCAAAACCACCCAGGCATGGAGGTGTAGTGGCATGGTAATTTAATAGTATATTTAATTAAATTATTGTCAAATGTAATTTGATAGTCTAGACAGAGCTTCAGTTTATTTGCAGTTGCAGAGTGTGTGTAATTAATGGTAATAAGTTTTTTCTTCTCCCATAGCGCTTTGAATGGTTTCTTGACCTTTTGTATGAATAAACTAACTGATTGTGAATAGACAAAGCAAACGGAAGAGGTGGTTACACTGCAAGCACTAGAATGTATCAGCTCAATGAAGAAACTGTATCTTTGAGCCAACAAAAAATACAATACATATTGATAGAGGAAGTTGCTTTTCAGGCTTGTTACCAGGGAGTTTTCTATGGTTTGGACAAACCCCTTTTTTGAGCAAAGTCTCCCTCTCATATAAACCAAACCCCCCACTCCCACTTGCACAAAATACTATCAAAATGATGATGATATCCTTTTGCTACTAAACTGACCCCTGCCTTTCATTAGTATTCCCCCTACGAAATCCTACTTATAGGCCTACTTTTTGTTGATATTCAGGCATCAAGATTATTCTTATTGGACAAGAACCAAGCCCATGATGCATCTGACAGTGCACATAGCCTTAGATGAGCAGACGTTGGATAATGGGGCATTACACTACGTGCCAGGGTCTCACAAGTTAGTCAATATTCCTTTTTATTTTGTAAAAACTGAATGTTTTTATTTTTACCATTATTTTTTCAGTCTAAGGAAATGAAAGCATTCAGTACCTGAATGTAATGCAAAATGTTTTGATTTGATTTTGTTTGTGTCTGTAGTGTGGCGGTCTTGATGTTTTTATGTAAACATTACTACAAATTTGAAATGAATTGAAATTGAAATATATTTAAATAAGATCTGAAGTTTATGGCTGTAAAGTTTTGCTGAGAGCTTTGTAGGTAATTATGAATAATACGATCAAATTTCTTTGTGTTGAATGCAGAATACGTTACTCACAGCAGCATTTTGGCAATTGAAGAGTCAAGGTGAGATTCTGTAACAAATGCAGCGACTCATCAAGAATATTAGATTCGTAGATGGCTATAGTTAGTCCTTCGTGCCGCATATTGCCCCTAGCACATATTGTACTTAATTTGATTTATAGTCAAATGTAGTATTCTCTATCATGCTTTTGTTTCCACTATTTTGACGTGTGTGTTTGCCTCAAGGTTAACCAGAGCTTGTTGTAATTGGTTAATTACTGAAGCTAATTAACTAGATTATGATTTATGATAAATGGTATGAATAAAAAGTTGACAGACACAACATACAGTATGCAATATATAAACAATGAAAAGCCACAAATCAATATAAAATATAAATATATAATATTAAAATAAAGTGATTTTATATATAGTGTAACACCATCTCCCTGCACCCACACCCTTCAAGAATATCATTTTCTAAATTAAATGTCCTGGAGTGTTTATTTCTTTCGTGAATAAACACTCTTCAAAATAAAAAAAAAAACTAAAGGAAGCAACACCATTTTTAACCCCATTCTCCCTTCCCCCACTCCCTTCAAGAATGTCATTTTCTAAATTTAATGTTCTGAAGTGTTTATTTTATTCCTTGAATAAACACGCTATAGTTCACAATTATTATTATTATCTATTAAGCCAGGCACTCACAACTTCGTACGACCATCGGCTGATGAATCCATCTCCAACCCCCTGTGAGTGACAGACAACATGACCGCCAACCGCTGATTGTCAGCGGCAGGCTAAACAGGTCTTCATTAAAAACAATTTGTTGCGCACGCGTTGTGGTGTTGCGTTCTCCATAGAATCGCGTCGACCGACGACCGTTGGGCATAGCAAGTGGCCAGCTTAACTCTACAGAATTATATTATTGCTATTAATTACTTACCCTGAAGCTACTTCTCTTTTCTCTTCCATCCTATTTCAAGATGGCGTAAAAACGGTGAGCCGCTTCCCATTACAGACCTCAACTTTAAAGACATGGAATCGATCCAGGTATATTATTTTAATTATTTTTAATTAATTCATTAGGATAATAAATAAATAACTCAAACCACACAATCAATTGCTAAGTCTACTTGTGAATGCATAGCTGGATAAACCAACTAATTGCCTAATCTCTCCCAAAAGAGAACACCCCTCAAAAAAGTAGGACATTTGCCACTTAATCAATTGCTATTAAGGCACATATTTAGTAGTCTGTTCTTGTAGCGCCATTCAAATATAAATATTAATGGTGATTGAATATTAATGACTGACGCTTTCGGGTCTGGCTATCTTGTGTACACCATGCTTTGGATTGTGAAGCTATCTCATAGTAAATGATTATAATTCACTCAATTTTAGAAATGTGTATCATGCAAATTAATTAAACATAGCTAATTGTAATATTTCTGGTCTTTTGTATTTTTCTATTATAATTACAGTATTCTTATTTTTAAAAGTAATATGATTGTTTTTGTCATTTCAGCATTATCACATGAATTATGTTCCATCAATTGTCGAACAATGTTCATTAAATATTTTCTGTATATATATATATATATATATATATATATATACATGTTCATGTACATATACATGTGTATGTATTTTTATGTTTATTTTTGTTTTGATAGACTGTATTGACAGAGGAGGAAAAAGCTCTATTTAAGCCAGTACCATCACTCTTAAAAAAGGGCGAAGCCAGCTTTCACCATCCACTCATGGTCCATGGTTCCTATGGCAACAGGTATATGCATTGAGTTATGATCAACCAATTACTAGGGCATATCAGTATTTTGAAAATGAAGTTGGGGCATACAGGAGATGCCCACATTGTGTTTCAAATGTTAATTAGTAAAAACATTTCTAGGAAATCAAAAAGAAATTGCACATTGTACTGTCCACCTCCCACTGACTGGGTTCATCACTAATTACACTATGGTGACTTTTCTTCTCTATGCAATAAAAATAATTTGTATTTAAATATTATTCATTATTGCAGTATTATTGTGCCTCTCTGCTCTATGTGAAGTACGTTTTATTATTTTACCACCAAATATAAATTAGAAACACAATTAAATTTACAATTAAACAAAGACTATTATTATTACCTGCACAAATGTTTTCTTCTATCTGATAAAAGTTATACCATTATATGTCTCCTTCTGTTGTATATTTTCTAGATCAGAGTGTCCTCGCCGTGCCTGTGTCGTCAACTACATTGCTGATGGCGTTGTTTCAGATTCGGAAGACCCCTTGCTTCAAAAAACAAATCCTGTGCCTAAGGTGAAAACTACGTTAATGGATTTTCATTCTGTAAAGTACTGGTAAACAATGTAGTAATTAGACTGAAACTGCTCCCCAATTAATTTCATGAAACGGTCACTGCACATTTCAACAGAATTGTGTTTACCAATTAAAATGCTTATGAATATTCATAAGTTGGGTTGCTACAATAACCATCAGATCATATGAGATGGTAGCTAACAAAGGGTAATCTTCCTGTACATACGTGTCAGCTACCATAAAATTCAATTAAAGCAATGTTATATACAGTAAAGGCAAAAGGCAAAAACATAATAAATATTGACTAATAATAATAATAATTAATTGACTGTCTGATTGATTGATTGATTGATTGATTTGCTTATTTTTCAGGGTGAGAAGCTGAATGGTCAGTTTTACCCATTAATCTATGACCCTTCATGGAAGCAAGCAAACTGATTTGGTTACCTGGACAACAGATTTCATTCAAATGGTTGCCCATACAACAGATTCAATTCAAAAATGACATGGCCTACAGGCCTACTTATATTTAGTCTAATGTATATTTCACCAATCACAGTACTGTGTAGATTTTATAAATTTTATCTATCAAAAAATTACATTCAGAATTCTTAATTTATTTTGTGTATTTATTCAATAATTATTAAACATTACAAAGTAAGTATAAGGGGCTGAAATGTTTGTAGTATTAGGTGGCTACTTTAGGGTAAGAAGCTGTGTAGTTAGGTTTTACCTTTAGGTTTCATCATGTTAGCAAACAAAAGGATTTGGTTGTCGGGGCAATTACAGGCCTAAAGTTGAACATATTTTTTTTATTTAACTAAATAGAATAAAATATGTATAAGAATCTGAAATGTCTGAGTATCAGTTCTCTCAAAATTTACTTGAGAAAATTAGTGTTACTAATGTACTTAACTCGGGGTTGAACTAATATATTATTGGGGTTTGTCTGTATTTTTAAGTATCAATATTGTGATTGCACATTTTAGTTTGCAGCAATGGGAGGCTTGTCCATTGGACTCCCCTTTGGAGCAGCATCTGGGTCTAGACTTGCCTCAAATCACTATAGTGTAATTATATTTTCCACACATGTAGCACTTTCAAAGGTATAACATTTGGGTATTATAAAGAGTTTATATCTGAAGATTTTCATTTTTCAAAAATTTACTTTTCAAATTTCTGTACTTTTAACTTGAATCATATAAATATTTTAAGTATTTCATTACTTTTCTAGAGGTTAGAAATAAATTTTTAAAATCCATTGAAAGGTTTTGTTATGAATTTTATTACTGTAATATAAAATGAAATCTAATTGACTCCAAATAGAGAAAGTGAGGCCATAATAACTCTACTGTAATATGTTGTTTTATAAAAAGAATCCAGGCACACACAGCGTCAACTTTTTTGCTAATTCGCGTCAACTTACGTCAACGCTGACCGTCCAACGCAGCACCGGTGACTGTGCATGCTCAAAAATATCACATGGATCGACGTAGGCATAGGTATACACGGTATGTTCCCGACGAAGCGTTTTCGCAAGGTTATTTTTAATTTCCTTGTTGATATTTAATTTTAGACACCAGAAGGTTAATGCCTAAATCTAGAGACGTGTTTGGCGTAGCCTAGAGCATATTGGATTATTGTTTAAAGACTTAACAGAGAGGTTAGGCCTAGGTAGGTTCGTTGGTGTTGCAGTTGACCAGCCAGGTCCAGGGGGAGCCTAACTAGCCTAGGCCTAGAGTATAGGGCATTAGAAGCCTAGTTGGATTTCTGTAGCAAGGCCTAAGGAGATGCACAGATATACGTGCTGGCTATCATAACTTGAGTACAGTATTCACATAATTTGTTTTCATTTTATGTTCTTTTATTGAGAAATATTCATGAATTGAGAAATTTTTTTTGGAAAGCACTATAAAAAGAAATGGTTTAATTTAAGGTTAAAAAAAATCATTACGTGCAATACTTGGATACATATATATGGATATTGTACAAATATATGCTGTAGTGCATTGGAATACAATAGTATGACTAAGGACGGTTAGGGTCGGAACAGTATCAGGCATTTATTATAGCAATAGCGGTTGGTAGACCTACAGTAGGCCTAGTGGCAGTACCATAAAATTGAGGTAGAATGAGTATATTATCTAATGAACCGCCAGCTTCAAATTACATTAAATATTATCTAATTTTTTTTCTTTTCAGTTGTCGTCATGATGTCAAGAGTGGTTAAAATTTCTCTGCATTTAAGCCAACCGCTGAGTCATTGTAGTTTTACCCCAACATGGTTTACAACTAAATGCTTATTGCAAAATCTACAAATAACTTACATACCTGTCCTTGCATCATGTGTAAAAAGGAGGTACTACTATATTCTATGCACATCCAAAAATACTGTCACTCGTTTGATACAAGTTCCAAATCTATTGAATGTGGAGCAATACAACTACCAAAAAAGAATTCATTGCTGTGAGGGCAAAGGTCAATACATGTCAACGCACTACAACCCATCTGGTTTGATTCTTGACATAAAAAATGATGATGACGCTAAGAAGTTTCTAACCCAACTTTGGGATGAAATTCAGGCTAAAGTTGCCCCACAAAACTCAGTCGGTGAAAAAGCTTTAGAAAATTTGGAAAAACTGATTAATCTGCAAATTAGTCTTAGGTGTGGTACTCGAAATATATTTGGACTTATCTCTGCTAATCCAAGAATTGTAAACTGTAACTGGGAAAAAATACATAACGTTGTGATGTTCCTGAATGACCTTGGAATGGGAGGTAATCGTCTCCTCCACGTGCTAAACAACCGTGATATTTGGGTGAGCGAACTAACAACACTCTCTGATAGAGTGCGCTTCCTACGTAGTGTTGGAATACTTGAAGGAAATGTACAGAAATTGGTTGCAAAGTGTCCAAAAGTTTTGACGTTGAAGAAAGGCAAATTGTTGGCTATTTTAAATTTGTTAAAAAAGTGTCTATTTACAAGAGAACAAATAGTTGTTATCATTAATGACTGCCCAAACATTTTTGAAGCCAGTATAGATGAGATTGGTAGGTTTACTGATGGTTACTTTGATTTAAATTTCTTTTTATAGGATTTATATAGCGCAAACATCCAGAAAACTGGTTCTGATTGAAAGTCAAATGCCTTACGCACTACACCACATGCTCCTACACTTGAACCTTGAACTGCTGATGTATGATTCTTAGTTTGATCTCTTCTATTTCTAATACTGTGTCCATCAAATTTTCAAATTGCTTAAAAAGAGAAGAAAATAAACCTCAATGAAAATTTTCAGACACCTGTCGTTTTTAGTTATATTATTATTGAGTTATATAACTCACTTCAATTTTTTCTTAATATTTTGTTCTCTTTCAGAGTACATCTTCCAATACGTGTACTTTCGAATGGGTCTAACAGATCAAAAACAGATGGTGCAAGCAAAGTTGTTCAGACACAGTCTGCAGCACATCAAAGAGCGGCACTTATTTTTGTTACGGCTTGGACTCTATGAGACTCCAAATGTACGGTCGCGGACCTCGATCGTCAACCCCAAACTACACTTAATCATTGATACGTCTCCCAACAGATTTTGTAAAATGTTCCGAGTGGCTTCAGTGGATGAGTTTAGATTATTTTGTGAGGAAATAATGGAAGATAAAGATGGTGATGATTTTAGAGATGATATTGATAGCCATGATGATACATCTGATAATGAGGATGATTATGAGAGTGATGATGATTTAAGAAGAAATTATAAAAAAAACACTAAAAGATAATGAATGCTAATTTATAGGATGTAAATGTTATCAGAAACTAGATGCAAGGGCGTATCTAGTCTGGTGCACGCCCTCCAAATTGTGCACGCCCTCCAAACTGTACACGCCCCAGCCCCCAGTCTCCCCCAAAAATCACACTCAAGTAGTTAAAAATCACCTAAAATTACCTTATTTTGCAAGCTAGCACCCCTCAACTAAATCATAAAGCCCCCCCCCCCCCCAACCATTACCTTCATGCTCCCTGTAAGCCACCCTGTTTGAAGACTGGGTGAACGTTGGATGTAGACTGAATAGGTGGTACATCTTCAGTGGCATAGCAAAGTGTCTCAAGGGCCCATCCACTCTCTGCAGTAATTTTTTATCTGTATCAGACATACTAGGATGTATTTAACATGCTACCAATTACTACTACTTGAAATTATTGCTCCTTGAAGGCTGCATATCACTATGATTGAAATTTGAATGTTATACAGTAGAGTGCATTTTATATAGTGTACAGTACATGCTGCATTAGCCTACCATAATTATCTTCAACTCTACTGTGTATTCACATCATGTTATGTACGATAATTATACAATACTGTAAATTTACTAATACTAATGTACTAATTTCTCTCATGGCTTATGTCTGCATTATGTATAGTACTAACTGTATCATATAATATAGGTACGGTATCGATGAGTACAATAAACAGTTATTCAACTGAGCACAGTTACACAGAGTGTTGTCGTTGTGAATAGAGTTTGGTTTACAGTATTCATTCTACTTTATTCATTAGACATGATTGACACTGGCAGTAAAAACATATAAATACAACCTGTTAAGATGCAGCAAGTTTTACAAAAGGGCAACCAAATCACTACCAAGTTCTCAATAGATTCATAGGATCATAAGCGAGTCTTTTTTGAATGAGAAACTATTTACATTGTTATGGGCCAAACTTAAGCCCATATTCTTTAATTAGATTTATATCAAAGAAAATTGAATAATACACAACAACGGAGGAACTGAATAAAACGTTTAATTGTCAAATCTTGTACTTTTAACCCATATTTCAATATGCTTTCCTATAACCGGTTGAAGACAGGTTACGAGATTTTTACACATGTCGGATGTAGACTTGAGTCTTTGTTTACTAATAATTATGCTTTTTGTGAATACATGTTATTATCAAGGACTTTATATCTCTCAAGTCGCAAAATTTAGAAACCCACAGTTACGAAGATGTGTGCCTCAAGTTCATTTTATTTCACAGAATGCAAAAATACATTATGAAATTTTTCTGAAAAGTAAATGAATAACATGGGCAATGTAATATAATAATGTAAGATATAATAGCTAATTGATAATTAAGCAATTACAATAAATAGCAGTAGTTGAATATAATAATAATAAAAAATATAAAATAATTATAATAGTCATATAATAAAGTTGTGTGAGGACACAATAAGCCATTAAGTTTTTAAGTCTGTGCCTCAAATTAACTTTAAACGAAGTGACATTGGTTGAGTAAGAATACTTTTAGAATATTTTTATCACATGGAAAACTATCTGACAATGTTCAGATTATGGTTTGAAGGTTTGCATGGCGAAGTAATAATATAATAATATTAATACTTGTAGTACACCACGTAGATACGTGGTGCACAAGCATTAACGGTCATCATGAGTGGCGCCCTCTTTCTCATCGAAGCGAAAATAGAAATGATGTAATGATGTTTACTTTTTGTATGGACGGATGGACCAGGGGTGTCCTTTACACAAAAAGCTGTTGTTGGAGCTCCAAAATCGACATACAACGTTGTCTGAACATTTAAGAATTCAGGTAATCCATTTAGTAATAGTTTACCTTTATTAATATGGTAATCCATTTAGTAATACCTTTAATAATATGGTATTATTTTAAGAGTATGAACGTTTTAGGCCGAACGGCACAAGGCTAGGGCTAGGTAGTTAGGACCTCCTACTGCGAGTACTAGCCTAGCCTTCAGTGCAGTAACGTTGTCAATGGGTTCACGGTCTGGAGAGGCACTTTTGTAATCCTGACAGCTTGCAAGAATTGTGTGTAAATAACAGTTGAAAGCCTAGGCCTATTTGTCTTTTTTGACTATGAGTATGATATGACTATGTGAGGGGAGGGGAACCCGTGGGTCTTACACAGCCTACAGTACTAGGGCCTATGCCCTATATTTCATCCAAACAACTTTGTTTTTCTGCAATTTCTGTATGTTGACCAATTGACGTGGAAGTTTACACAGGCACCTCAATCATGATTGTGTCACATTCTATATATAGCCATGATTCAACTTTGTTTTTTGTCGCGCTTAGGCCTACAATAAGAAGACTATAATTAGTATTATCAATGCTTAATTAAAAGCAGCTATATATCCTTGTGGATTTATTAATCTTAGATATTATCAAGGTGTGATACAATTGTTTGTTAAAAATATATTTCCCAGTTCATTATAAAATTTTTGTCTAATTTATTCAAGGTGTAACAGCCAACAATGTCTTTGGTGGCAGCCATAAATGAGAAGTACAGGATCAATGAAGAAGATTTTCAGTCCAGTTTTGTTAAGTTTGGAAAATATAACACTGATAAAGCCAAAGGTAGTTTTGAATTATGATGTAATATATTGTATACAATTTATTGTAGCAGGACTTGATGCACATTAAGGCAAATAGGAAAAATCACTCTTTAAAAAAAAAAAAAATGATGAGGGCGAACGGTTCATTTTTTTTTAATCGGAACAATAGAATATTGCTTTTTTTTTATTGATAAGGGAGGGACTGTTTTTTTTTTGGCAAGAATATTGTAAATACAGTATTGTATAAAAACTGGTTAAATTTTATTGTTTTTTTTTTTTTTTTTTAAGAAAATGTATTTCCAGTCACAAAGTGCATTGCTTTTTTTATGCTGTTGAAATAAATGATGCGGCAAAAAAAAACAATTTGTTTGCATTCCCGCATCAATATTTCCCAAATTTTTGACCCAGTGGGAGTGATAATCTAACAATTTTTTTTATGTGCCCTTATACCAATTCAACATGTGTTTATAAATAAAAATGACATAAAGAACAATATTTATTTTCAACATGTATGCTAATTTGTATATCTAAAGAAAACACTAATTTTAAATATTAATTTGTTGTAACTCTTAAAAAGAATAATTTTAAATATGAATTTATGTTGTTTGTTTGTTAATTTGAAGAATATTTGAATTGTATTCCTGAAAGTGTGACTTTGCAACACTATGGCCTTGATTCCATAGGCCAGGATGAGGAATTGAAGGAGCTTTGCCGGAACTTGAAGACTCTCGATTTAGCTGGAAATGAATATGCAAGTTGGAATGCTGTATGTATATGAACTTTTCATTTTTTAAGATCTACGGTAGATATCTCACCCACCAATATGTCACATATCAGCCAACATTCTAGGATAGGCTGGAAGGGTCGCCTTCTATAAATATAGTTTTAAAAAAATGAAATCATGTAAAGGTTAAAATGGCTAAAATCTCCACCCACGATCCCTGGAAGAAATGTCCGGGATCCCCTATGATATGAATTTTAGTACGAGACATCCAGTCCTAGCAAAAAGGAAAGGATGGATATGAAAATTTCTACGTCCATGATTTTTTTATTAATATCTAAATTAATATCTAAAAAAGACTGTTAATGTTTACGTAGTGTTTTTTAAATTTTTTTTAAGGTCTTGCTACTTTTCAAGAATTTACCATGTCTTGAGCTTCTGAACCTGAGTCACAATCCTTTGTTGGGCCATTTTCCAGATCCTGGAAAAATTGTTGCAGAAAAGCTTAAAACTCTAATTTTGAATCATATAAATGTGTCCTGGGAAGAGATAAGTCAACTCCAACATTGCCTTCCTTGGTAGGTGTCTGCAAACTAAGATCCATCTCTGTTTTCTTCCATATAATATACATGTCAAAGTATAGACACAAGAAAGTGTGTTTTGAAAGTTCTCAGTAAAAGTTTGGTTAAATCCTGCAATGCTTTGTCATAACTAATATCATCATAACACATATTTTGTCAAATAGGGAGCATCAACAATTGGAATTATTGTTGAACTAATGTAAGACCATTGCAAGTTATTAAACTAGAACAGGAATTTTATTTTTTAATATATATTTTTTACTATGTTTTCAGCTTAGAAGAACTTCATTTCAGCCTCATTGACAAGAGCAACATTGCTACTGTGGATCCCCACCAGTGGCCTTCGGTAAAATGCTTGCACTGCAGTAATAGTGGACTGGCAACCTCACAAGATATACAGGCTCTGGGGCGAATGTTCCCCAGCTTGCAAAGCCTTATCATAGTTGAAAACCCTTTCTGTGATTTTGGTGACAATATAGAGATGTTTTTCCCAGAACTGAAATGTTTAAACATCAGTAAGACAGGTTTAAGCGAATGGAATGAGCTGGAAAAATTGAGGAAACTTCCAAAGTTACGTGAAATAAGGCTTAAGGGTATTCCTCTATTGGACGGTCTGTCAGATACTCACAGGAGACAGCACACGATTGCTAGATTACCGATGATTACAATATTGAACGGCAGTTCGGTTGGGGATAGTGAGCGGGTAGCAGCAGAGAGGGCATTCTTACGGTTCTTCTTATCAAAGGATAAGAAACCATCTAGGTAATGTGGCTGGGTTCTAATCTGTACTTAATTTTCATACTGTTAGATATAGCTAGTGATGGTAGCAGACCTGCCAAGTGTCCTACATTTTGCGTGAAATTCACGTAAAAAAATGTTTCCGGTGGTCTCGCCCACATTTGTAAAATGTAGTTAAAAGTCATGCATTTCTTTACTGCATAATTTCACGTATTACAAGAGTAGAGTATACTCTGTATTCTACAAAATAAATGAAGAAATGAATTGCCTATAGAATGGTAATTTTAATTAATTTCAACATGTCCCCTGCATCTAGTGTTTTTAAATATCCATTTGATATCTAGAGGAGCCATGCTATAATATTCTTTAAATTGTTCTCCCCTCAGCCGCAACCATGGTGTGTCTGAAGTAGTGTGGACTTCCCTTAGTAAGTGTCCATAACCTTGGCAAGTCTGTGGTAGTGATGATGAAGATGAAAATAATAATAAGATATACGTTTGTTGTTATACCAAGTCTCTAAGCGTTTCACATTATTACCCCATTTATTGGATTAAGTTCCTATGAAGCACATACTTAGCTCCCATTCAGAATCAGTTTGGCTAGAAATGCATGATAAGGATTTAACAAGTTTATTATTAGTACAAATAACTGAGTTTCAAAGTAGTTTCTAGATGTTCTAAATGCTATAAAAATTGATAAAAATAATTATATTGTTTTTGGGGATTTTAATTTTGATTTATTTCGTCCTTCTAATAATATAGTCTTTTGTTAGTAATCTTAACTGTTTAAATATACAAAAACTTAATAACACACAATCTAGAGTCATCGAAGGTATGTGTATTTAATTGATTATATCTACTCAATTGTTTTAAATACAAATATATATGCTGGCTCAATTATTTATGACATTTCTGATCATTTTCCAGATTTCTCTATTTTTGAAAATAACGTTTCAACTAATGTAAATAGTGTTTTTGTTTTTGATTATAGCAATTTTATAAATTTATCAACATTTTCTTTGGATTAAATTTATATGGTCAAAGATGTTGATGACTCATACAGTAAATGTTACACCTTATTCAATGACATTTGTAATTTGCATGCCCCATTTGTGAAGCATTCAGTAAATAAAATTAAAAGGAAAAAACCATGGATAACTAAATCAATTAAAAGATGTATCAGGAAAAAGATGGGTAGAAACAATGCAGATAAATTTGCTTTTTCATTGACAGGGAAATGCCCAGCAAGAAATCTGAAACACCAGCATCTGAAGCTTTGTCCATGCCAGTATCAAATGTTATTTGATAAATCTGTGTGATGTGCCCATATATGGACATGACGATGTCATACTACACCCAAATATGGGCATATCATGTTCCTCGCATGAAATTTGAGAGTGTGGACATAGATTAACACTAACCCCAGTGCCATATGATTTAACAATTTTGACGTTGACGACGATGATTGTGGTGTCGGGTGACTGAAAGTGCCATTGATAACCTACATTACATAACATTTAGCCCTCCAACGGATTTCTTTTCAGATGTGTTGAATTAGAAGAAGTTCACAAAGACATTGTGCCTCTAGTAGATGTTGACTTGACGCCAATATATGTGGTCACATGTTTGGTATGTATCAGTATGTAAATGGGACTTGTTGATACTTGTGAAAGATCATTAAATTTGCATGATTGAACCTACAATCTTAGGATTGCAAAGTAGGCACCCTAAACCAGTCACCACACTTTAGTACTTCTGATAGAATGATACAAAGAGCACTTCTGCTTTTGTAAGAAGAAAGTCCTTTTTGTTTTTTAGGTCATCTTTGAGGAGAAGCAGAAATTGATGAAGATAAATACAAAAATGACCATCCTGGAATTGAAAAAATCTTTAAAAGAATTTGTTGGTTTACCATTGAAACAGTTTCAACTACTGTATCGTGATGTGCAGTTGAACCAAGGAGCCAATATGCTAACTTTCAGCAAGAAGGTGTTATATTCCTTAAATGTAAGAGACGGTGATGAATTTATATGTCGAAGACGATGAAGTTTAGTGTGGAGATTCCAACAGGTGATGTGTAGTAAAATGATGTATTGTAATTGCATATATTCAAAT
Source organism: Anneissia japonica (assembly GCF_011630105.1). Classification (NCBI taxonomy): domain Eukaryota; kingdom Metazoa; phylum Echinodermata; class Crinoidea; order Comatulida; family Comatulidae; genus Anneissia; species Anneissia japonica. The sequence goes on along the minus strand of NW_022687459.1, from coordinate 623,703 downwards.
GGGTTATTGCAAGATGTTTAGTTTGAAGATATGATAATGAACATTTGGTAACCAAAGAGTAAATTTAACTTACAGACAGTTAAACTTGCTTAAGTCAATCTTATTTTCATGCCACAATGTTGTGTTTTTCATAATCAAAAATCTGTAAGTCAAACGGTTTTTCAATGCCATTTTGGATTTGACTTAGGCAAGTTCAACTGTATTGTGCATTGTATCTTTGTACTGACAGTTTCAATGTGCACTAATGCTTAGTTTATGCTACGTTCCTTGAATTAGTTCCATTTATTTTGTTTACCACCAGATCAACTTGTTTTTACAGGTACAGTATTGCTTGGTCATTGATTAAACAGTGACTAATCCAGAACATGTGGAGGAGGGGGTTAACAAAAATTGTATTATAAAACATCATTACTTCCCCTTTGTTTTTATATTTAAAATCCTTATTGTAATAAACAAAAAGAATAGTGAACATAAAATTTAGTTTCTTAGTGTCTAATATTATATACAAAAGTGAATGAAAAAATATGTTTAATTTTATAGAAATGATTCAACTTTTTGTAGCTGAATTCTTATTAAAAAAAATTTTTTCACAACATTTCAAAGGTAGTTTAATACACAAATATGTATAGACTTCATAATTATGAAGATGTTAAATTTTTTATTATATAAACCATTCGTATTACTGTGTTTTAAATGTTAATAGAATGATTATAAATTTTGCATAATTATGTTTGTTGTAAATATTTGCACTATAGATAAAATCTGTGGCAATTGGATTGAATGTGCACACAGACTGTTGCAAGTACTCGGTCTACCCAGCTGGGATACGAGGTCACAATTTGAAGTATCCAAGATAATTTAACTTTTGTATTGGCAGTCACTAGCATTTTAATTTCCAAAGATTTGGAAAATAAAGAAATCTGTATCTCTGTCATATTTGCATTGAAATTCCAGCTGACTGCCTCGGCCTGTAATGAGCTAAACAAACTTCAGTTTATAAAACGTTGTCATATGTAGTCATAATGTGCCTATATATGGTCATGATGTGCCTATATAGGGTCATAATGTGCCTATATATGGTCATGATATGCCTATATATGGTCATAATGTGCCTATATATGGTCATAATGTGCCTATATATGGTCATGATATGCCTATATATGGTCATGACATGATGTCGTCATGACCATATTTAAGCATGTCACATGTTTTGGTCAAATAAAATTTGATAGTCTGGATAAGGCTAAAGATGTATAAATAATGCTGTTATATTCTTGACATAGAATCTTATTTTGCTGCTAATCATCTAATGATTTTTGCAATAAAAAGAGTTCAAAATCAACTAACAGCTCTTGGCTTATTTAAAAAGTATAAAAACTCAGGAATAATAGAACAGATAATATGAATGAAAGGGAACTAGAAATATATACACATTGACAAAAAAAAATAACCTAAAAGTAAAAAAAAAAGTAATATAAAAACATGTATAAAATTGTAAAATGAGTACATCAAATGTTCACTATTACGTAACGACCCATTACAAGGGCGCCTATGTGCCCTAATATTCTGCTTCTCTTAATAAACATCGACCCGACACCAAGGAATCATGATTATGGCCTGATACAGTAATAGAACTCTGTAATAAATTTATTTTAAAGTACTGTATATTTTTTCTAGTTTGGCCTAGTGTACACCGACATTTAATGTTACCCAGTTCTGTACCAAGGGCATTGTCCATAAACCGTAGATGTATGAAAGCATGACGCAATTTAGCACAATCTTCACGACAATTTTATGATGTACATTTTAATACTACTTTATCTGTGCACCTTTGAATTGCAGTGAGTACCCGCAGAATACTAGCCTGGCCAAGCGCTATGATCATTGAAACCACAATCAAGCCAATAACGATTAAGATAGAACATCCACCCAAGTTTTTTTCCGGAATTATATCGCCGAATCCAACGGTTGCAAGAGACATAAACGAATAGTAAACAGAATCAACGAAAGTCCAATCCTCCAGAGCAAAGACAAAGCTAGAGAAAATAAGAAGAAAAACAAGAGAAAAAACAGTTATCGCCCAAAATGGGATCGGGTCCGTAACGGCGCTCTGTTGGTTATCATCAGCATTCTCCTCTTGGAATCTGATATCAACCGTGGTACCACCTTCTTCTGGGCTGGTGTCAAAATCCTCTCTTCTGTATCCCGGGTTTGATCGCTTTGTCATCTTAGCTCGAAGTCGTTTGTAAGTAGAGTTTACTTTCTGAGCAAGGAGCGATCCAATGCTAGCAAGGAAGGTCAACAGCAGAATAATGCCGAAGAAAGCGTAAACGATGCTCAGTAATTTGCCTGCAGTCGTCACTGGCGTAATATTAACGGCGCTCTGTTGGTTATCATCAGCATTCTCCTCTTGGAATCTGATATCAACCGTGGTACCACCTTCTTCTGGGCTGGTGTCAAAATCCTCTCTTCTGTATCCCGGGTTTGATCGCTTTGTCATCTTAGCTCGAAGTCGTTTGTAAGTAGAGTTTACTTTCTGAGCAAGGAGCGATCCAATGCTAGCAAGGAAGGTCAACAGCAGAATAATGCCGAAGAAAGCGTAAACAATGCTCAGTAATTTGCCTGCAGTCGTCACTGGCGTAATATTACCGTATCCTGAAAAAGACAATTTTTTTAATGTCATACAATGATATTTGTATTGTAATAGAATAAAAATCAATAAAATATAATATTACCTAGATTACCGTGTATACAAATATATATAGGTGGTGTGTTAATGATAGGAGGAGCAGGATAATGATTTGAAGATGGTGGTAATGATGAGGGTAATGATCACGTGTCTGCTACAATCTGATACTTGCGTTCTTGCCTATTGTTGTGAGCAACTTGAGGCAGTAAAACAAACTCATTCCATAAGACCATTGATGCCAGTATGCATAATATTCCTCATACACGTCCCCACTATCTTCGTAGGTGGCCAACGCCCGTTGATAATCCGTCTTGTTTGCCATAGGATCGCTAGCAAGCTCCAGCATCTTGTTAAGAAACATCTCTCGTGTCATTTCGTTCGTTCGATTAACATCCACTGGTTTAACATCACCTGGCTCCCGCCCCTCGATCGCAGCAAATATTGACGCACCTATGCACAGGTAAATTACAAAGAGTATAAAGAGACCAACATTGGTAACGATGCCTCGAATTACTTCGAAGCGACGCCTTTGGTTGTCGGATAGAGACATACCACCATTTATTGAAACATCACAATCAAATCCTGCCATTGTCGCTTTTTATGTTTAGCTCTGGTGACTTTTTTAGCTCCACTGCTCCTACCGATACAAAAATCGAAGTGTAAAAAGAACCACCGTTACACAGTCGTTAGCGCCAAAACAAACAATTCGTGATTATCATAATAATACTAGTCGACTCGTTCGATCGGAACTGACATGACATGGTCAAATTAAAACCACCGACCGTAACGACTGAGGTATAGATAGAACTAAACCAGAAAATGCCATATTCTGTTTTAATATATATATATATATATATATATATATATAGAGAGAGAGAGAGAGAGAGAGAGAGAGAGAGAGAGAGAGCATGATGTAATCCACGTGTGTTCCTTAGATACATAATTCAATGAAAAAGACGATGAGACGTCAACGACTTGGTAGACTTTGAACACAATACACGAATTTTCACAATAACTAGTATAATAATAGTAATAATAATGATAGTAATAATAATCATAATAATAATCATAATATTGTTGTTGTTATTATTATTATTATTACTTTGATAATAATTATAACTAATAATTCTGATAATAATCTCTTTTTGCTGTTTTGTGTAATTTTTTTTACCTTCTCTTTTTGATTTCAAATTTCTTATATATGTGCAATTCAATTGTTTTTAGTTGCGAATAAAGTATATTGTATTGTATTGTAACAATAATTATGATAAAATGTAAAGTATAATATGAATGGTACATACATATATACGGTGTACCGGTATATGTATATGTATATGTATGTATATATATATATATATGTATATGTATATATATATGTATATATTTATATATATATGTACATGTATATATGTATATATGTAAATAATATCACGGAAATTAACTATGGAACCTATCGCAAGTATTACCAGCAGAGTGCTCAATGGTAGACCAGAGCGGATATAAATAAATAAAAAAGCGAGGTTCAACTAATCAAAGCTACTGTTGAACCACGCTATCATCTGTCTCTTATACACATCTAGATGTGTATAAGAGACAGTATTATAGACTAAAGAAACTAACAGACATTTTTTTTACTGATTAAATATAAACATGAGATACCATGGTATATGAGATAGATGAGAAACAATATAAAACAGGAGTTGGTCAGAATTGAATTTTGGTCCAAGATGTTTTGGGCGGACAGTTAAAACAGAGACTGATATTCACAAAAGCAATCCTATTTTAAGTAGGCCTAGGCCTGCCCTAAATGAAGAAGGTGTTTCTACCCTTTACCAATTTTCCTGATTTCTAACCATCATTTGGGACATTAGGCCTATCTCTAGTAATTGCTCTTTAATTGGATCGATTATAATCATTAGCTTCTGTAAATTATTGCCCATGCAAGGTCAGCTATACTATACCATACCATAGATTTATTGACAACTTAAAACTAATTACCAATGCGGATATCTCTCTTTTGATATTGAGTTTGATTGTCAGTTAAGGTCGGTGCAAAGTGTGGTTCCTCAAACACGTATTGCTCAAACGTTTATTGTGGCTACAGCATGAATATAGGCAATTCAATGCATTTATGCGTGAGATTTTGGACAGACTCTGAATACGTGTGAGTCGCACGCCGAATGCGCGATCCTTAGTAGGTCTGACAGTGGGTATTGTGTTTAATCATCAGTCGTGATATGTTCTATTTTTATATTGTTCTCCATAATGTATTGTGTTGATACTTAGAACAAGGTAAGTTACCTGATAGTATCTGCTGCCATTGTATTCCCAAGGCTGTCAGTATGGGCCTCAATAGATGATTGGTGTTTATAACGTCACGTTTGCTACATAGTGCATGCTTATTAACTGCTATCTGAGATCGGTCGAAACATTGATTGATTAAAACCAGTCATAATCCAACAATTCAGCCTCTTGGACCCAGGACCCCAGAATGGAAAGCTGTAAATTGACCTGTAAAATGATGACCGGACTACTGGGTCTCCTTGTTTTGGTACCCCACGATGCCGCTGTGTCTTCCGATGTATGTCTGGACGACGTTTGCTACTTTAACTTAAAGGTACGACACCACCGAACAATGACGTTCACAGATTCGCATGGAAGATCGTCTCCAGTGTCTCTGGAAGATAATGGCAATTTAAGACTCATTAGTACTTGGTCGTAAGTATGAATTATGTTCAATTATTTGTAGGATGGGAACTAATATACAATGGTGGTGGCTCTATTGTGACAAATGTTTTTAATATTTAGTTTTTTTTCCCACATAAGGTGCTGATTTCCCTTCAATTGGTCTATCCTTCCGCGTCCAGTACGTGATACAAAAAAAAAATAGTTAAAGGCAAGAATTTGTCGTCTGTTTCTGAACCACACGACCCCGTCCCAAAACCTGACTGCGGGTTTCAGGAATTTAGAAAACAATCCATTAAAATTTTATTTCATTTCTCGACCAACGGTGTAAATTTGTTTGATAGTTTTGTTTGCCAAACCAAAGTAGGGGGCATATTGACATTTCTTTATAGTGGGTTTTGGAAGGTAAACAGTGAATGAATGAATTTAATATTCCAACGTTAGATGTAGTGCCTACCCCTTTAGTGGGAGGGGAGGGATAACAACTAGCACTGCCAACTGGCATCTTGGATGTAGGCCCAATGGCGTAACTACTGGCTGTTCAGGTTGTTCAATGATAGTGGTGCTCAGTACAATTCATAATAGAGCGTCATAAATAATTATTATTGCGAATTTGGGAAATTAAAAGTGCACCAGCTGTATATTATTCGAAACCGTATTCGTTAATTTGTAGGCCTACTGTATTTCTAAATATACTACATAGCACATTTTAATTACAGTATTTGCATATTATTATTAATATTTCACCATAACTGCACTTTGTGTAATAAGCATAAATAGTCATTGTTTCTATTAATAATATATGTATTCGTGTTTCTTGCACTTTACTTATTCATGGAGGATCCGAGGATATGGGTTGACAACCGCATTTTCTAAGCCCCCCCCCCCCCNNTTCTAAGCCCCCCCCCCCCCCTTTGGCTAACACTATAATGGTTAGACCTTTACTATAATTACTGGACCTCTTGCAAGATGCTTCCGACGGCAATGCAAAAACACCATTTCTAGGCCTTGCAGCAAAGCAGATGTAAAACGTATTTTCACAACCGACGATACACACAAATATGTCACGTGCTGACATTTCAAATGCTTTAGAAATAATATGTTTAAAAAAGCATTTTTGTAGCGCATCGACCATGACACGAAGAATGGTATTAGTTGTACGTAAATTTCTGACTGGAGAAATTTTGGAAATATTTAAGCGATACAACAATAAATCATCCTGTTGAAGTGAAACAGCCAGTGCAGCTTCGAAATGTATTTATGTTGTACCGATAAATTCGAGGTTGCTCAGATGTTTTGTTGTTGGGAAAGCATCTCTATTGTCGTTTATCTTTACCAATCTACTTTACCCATGAGTTGAGAATAACAGTTAGGGCCGGCGGAACGTTTTTCAAAGTGTGGGGGGGGGGGGGCACTTATAAGCAGGCGTGTAACAGGGGTTTTCACATTGAGGCCCTTCTTTTAGGTACAACGATCTATCTTAAATTTTCTTTTCTCAAGTTTGGGACTATTATGTTTTTAAATAACTTAGAAGGCGAAGGAGGGCAAGCACAAGCTTTAACCCTAACAAATGCGCGAAAATTTTTTGTGTTTTTAATTCTAATTTCGTCGGAATTGATCAAAACTCCCTAAATGTGCAATTTTATAGGAAATTGGCCTACCTAAACATGAAATGCTCTAATGTTATATATGACCACACTGGTTTTTTTAAACAGAATATAAGCATTTTCCTTATGGCTTTATTTATTACAAACATATTCTTTCAAAATAATTACACATTGAGGCCCTTCTTTTAGGTAAAACGATCTATCTTAAATTTTCTTTCTAAAGTTTGGGACTATGTGTTATAACTTAGAAGGCAAAGGAGAGCATGCACAAGCTTTAACCCTAACAAATGCGCGAATTTTTTTTGTTTTTTTAATTCTAATTTCGTCGGAATTGATCAAAACTCCCTAAAATGTGAAATTTTTAGAGGAAATTGACCTACCTCAACAAGAAATGCTCTTATGTTATATATGGCCACACTCGTTTTTTTAAACTGAATATAAGCATTTTCCTTATGGCTTTATTTATTACAAACATACTTTCAACATCATTACACATTGAGGCCCTTCTTTTAGGTAAAACGATCTATCTTAAATTTTCTTTCTTGAGTTTGGGACTATGTTGTTAAATAACTTAGAAGGCAAAGGAGAGCAAGCACAAGCTTTTAACATTAAAAAATGCGCGCGAAGTGCGCGAAAAAGTTTTGTTTTTGTTTTTTAAATTCTGATTTAAAATTTGAGATTTTCAGCACTTTCCCGGGTGAAAAGGGCATTCAATGGGGAAAGATTTTCCACAGATGGATATTTTCCCCTTGTCCCCCGGTGGTTACGCAACTGCGGAGAATACCTGGCGGCTTAGATCAAATGCGATATGGATACTTTTTGAAGTGGAGAAGGGGTTGCAGGCCGGGGTATTGTGATATCTGTTCATTATATCTTCCTTTTTATTCTTGCCATTATTTTTCTCTTCTCTTTTTCTTTTCCTTTTCCCTTTCTTTTTCTTTCCCCTTCTTTCTCTTTCCCTCCCTCTCCTCTCTTCTTACCCAGCCCGGTACGACGGCTTGGTCAGCCCGGTAAAAACCGTCAGGGGGGGGGGACAGTCTGCCCCCTGCCCCCCCCCCGCCTGTTACGCCACTGCTTATAAGATGAATGGGAATATGAATCATGCAAATCTGGAATCAAATCTAGGTGGTGGGGTCAACGTTCCTCCCCTGGGAAAATTTTGATTTCTAGATGGCGGGAAATGACCTTTCTAGACTTTTGAGCTAGGTGTCTAATGACTTTGTTCTTCAAAATTCGAGGTTTTCCCCCTCATGAAAACGGTAAGGTAAATTCTCATTACAGTAAATAGGCCTGTTATGTGTGTATACATACATTTAAAAAAAAATTGAGTAGTTGCATACGATTTTTTCCATGAGATGAATCCCAAAAAGAAAGGAGGGTCCGGGGGCTTTCCCCAGGAAAATTTTGATTCTTAGAAGGCGGGAAATGAGCTTTCCCGACTTCTGATGTGTCTTTTAAATTAAAGTCATTAAAAAATACTTCAGAAGTCGGGAAATCTCATTGTCCACCATTTAGAAATCAACATTTTCCCGGGAAGAACTCGAACCTCCTTTTCTCTGGGTTCATTGATTCATTATAATAATTTTCAAGAGGGGAACACCTTGAATTTTGAAGAACTTAAAAGTAATTAAGTTCTTCAAAATTCAAGGTTTTCCACTCTTGAAAACGGTCAGATAATTTTTCCCGTTGTTATTACAGTAAATAGGCCTTATGTGTGTATACATACATCAAAAAAGATTGAGTAAGTTGCATACGTAGTTTTTCCATGAATCGATAAATCCCAAAAAGAAAGGGTGGGGGAGGTCTTGTGGTTCTTCCCCGGGAAAAATTTGATTCCTAGGTAGCGGGAAATGAGCTTTCCCGACTTCTGTGGTGTCTTTTAATGACTTTTAAATTCTTCAAAATTCAAGGTCCCCACCCCCCCTTGAAAATGATTCAATTAATCAATAACTCCAAAGATAAAGGGGGTCTGGGTTCCCCCGGAAAAATTTCTAGATGGCGGGAGATGAGCTTTCCTGACTTCTGAAATGTCTTTTAATGACTTTTAAAGCTCTTCAAAATTAAAGGTTTTCCCCTCTTGAAATAGGTCAGGTAAATTTTTCTAATTTTTTATTTTATGTGTGTATACATACATAAACAAATGAGTAGTTGCATGCGTATTCTTTTTTCCATGAATCGATAAATCCCAAAAAGAAAGGGTGGTCCGGGGGTTCTCCCCCGGGAAAATTTTGATTCCTAGATGGCGGGAATTGAGCTTTCCCGACATTTGAAGTGTGTTTTAATGAATTTTAAATTCTTCAAAATTCGAATTTTCTAATAGCCAAAAAAAAAATATTAAAAAAAATCAGCTCACGGGTCCTTTAAAGGCAGGTCTAGAATTCTTTTCTTTTTGCCCTTTTTTTGTTGCCCAAGGGAGGGGTCAGGACCAATGTCCCCCCTCCCCCAGATTTGACAATATGAATTGCGAGAAAATGTAACTCGGTCGGGTACTGGATAAACATTCTCTTTCCCATCCTTCTCCTCCTTCTTTTTTTGCATTTCCGATCATACAAAAATCTCCAAACATTATATATTTTTGGCCAGACATTATATATTTCTCCCCCCCCCCCGCTTCCGCCGGCCATGACAGGGTATTGCATATAAACAATAAATCTGAATAGACTAAATATAAAAGATGTATCAAGACATTTTACCACGCAGCCAATAGAGTAGCTTATATTTTTTTTAACACAGACTGCTCACATCGAGTCGCACAAAGCTATGGACTTTCCGGAATCAGACTTAACAATCAGAAAGTGTCTAATAAGCACACGTCTGCAGGGGTGGCGCCAGGATTTGCCCAACGGGGGGGGGAGCTCACCGACGGCAGGGGAGGTCACCGACCGGGGGGCGGGCCGGGCCCCCGACGAGGTGTCAGATTTCCCCGACGAAAGCAAAGTGGGCGTGGTCGAGCTTCGATTAAAAGGTTCCGAAAGTGGTCCTGAGAGCGAAGCCCCAAAAATTTCGACAATTTAGGGGTTTCAAAGGCTTATTTAATCGAAGTCTAATAATATGTAAAAAATACATATAATATTTTTTCTCCCCGACGAATTGTGCTTTTTCTCCCCGACGGAGGGCCCTGTCCCCCGGTCACCACCCCCGCTGACGCCACCCGTTTTGGTACGGCATTTGGAGACAGAAAATGCGTGGATGTTTTAACACTGTCGTTTTGTGGGACCAGTAAAGGAGCGGGGCTACACTTTTGTTTTTTAATAAGAATCATTACAATTTTGCCCAGGCTCAGCAGTGTTCTTATTTTTTGGCTGACTTCAGGCTCAAAATGTTCTTATTTTGTTCTTATCTTACGCGGTTTTCAAACATAGAAAATTATTATTGTACCAGTATACACTGTACTAGAATAATGTAAGTAAACGTGGGGCCTGGAAAAATTGCCTCTGAAAAAAGGGCTCCTGAAAAAATTCCCCCAGAAAAAAGGCCCCGGTAAAAAGGGCCCCAAATGATAGGTACCGGTAGGTACACCTACTATACTGTATTATAGACAGAATTACATAGTCACACCTAATGCACATAAAGTACAGACATCATTTTTTGGTTTTTCTAGTTTTTAAGAACAAAAATGTCATTTGACATTTTACCTCAGCCTCAATTTGTTCTTATTTTGTTCTTAATTTGTTCTTAATTTTCAAGCAATTTCAGCCTCAGTGTTCTTATAAAATGTGTTCTTATAAAAAAAAGTGTAATAATAGCGGAAAGGTCTGCTGGAGTTGAGTAACCGACTCCGAAAACATCCTCAAAAAATCATGTTTTAATGGTCTCACAATTACAATCTTTTGTATGGTTCACATGATACAGTAGTACCGTACCTTATCTGTTTTTTCAGGTATACATCTGGCTCTACTCCGAATGGATCTCTCGTACAGCCGGATGACGTCATATCTGGAGACGGTGTGGTTCGTCGAATAATTGTTATAAATAATGAATTTCCAGGGCCGACACTGGAAGTCATGGAAGGAGCCAAGGTAGGTTGTCATCAAAACTCAAATAGACCTACAGATAACCGTAACAAACATTTTGAAGTGTTGGATACTCTACTACTTATACATCGTTCTTACAGGTTGTGGTTAGAGTCACCAATTTGATGACGTCAGAGGTGTTGTCCATCCACTGGCACGGGCTTTATATGACAAACAACGTTTGGGCCGACGGATCAGCTTATATCACACAATGTCCGATACTGCCCCGGCAAAGTTTTCTCTATGAGTTCACTGCTGAACCTGCTGGAACACATTGGTACCACGGTCACGTTACAACCCAATTGGCAGATGGATGTTACGGAGCAATTGTTATCCACAAGCAGCCCCCGAGCACGCCATCACGAGTAATAATGGTGGCAAATTGGTTTCATGAAGATTACATCGCCTATGATATACAAAGCCCATACCGTCAAGGCTGGAAAGGGGTTGGGGAAGTCGTCATAGAAGCATCCCAGCGCGATTACTCTCATGATGGGATGGAATTGAATGCATTGAAATACGTATCAGCCCTTATCAATGGTAAGGGAAGGTTTAAAAACAATGCTCCGTTGACAGTGTTTAGAGTTTCTGAAGATGATTTTAAGTTCCATATCATAAATACTGGAGGAGAATTTGCATTCAGGATATCAATCGATTGCCATCGTTTGATGGTGGTAGCTTCTGATGGTTTTGACGTCACGCCTTCTAACTTCCAATCAATTATCGTCTACCCTGGAGAGTCTTACGACGTTTTGCTATTGCGCCAGACAAAGAGATCCTGTGGCTGTCGCCTGCCAAATTACTGGCTGCGAGCAGAGACACTGCGTTGGAAAAAAGGACAGGGAGGGATCAAAGATGAAAACGAAGTAAGAGCAATCATTAGATACGGGAATAGTAGCTCTGGCTCTCCAACTTCAATCAAAGAAAACTGCAAGACAAGCAAACGTAAATGTAAGGTGTTGAATTGCCCATTTGGAGGTTACCCTGTGCACGAGAATACAGAGTGTTTTAGTGTTGCCGATTTGAAAGCAAAAACAGACGAACAACTTTCTGATTTGTTGAATCGTCATACAGACGAGGAAATGTTCTTAAATGTCGGCTTCAACGTCGGCTCGTCGATCAACTGCAGAGTATTCGAAAATCCAAGGGCGCCATTTTACCCGTATGATTCTAGGAATTATGATAAATGTGACGAGAACGCATGCAACAAAGACAACTACTGCATGTGCACCAATATCATCAACCTTCCATACAATGTGACAGTTCAACTGGTTGTCACTGACTACAGTTTTAAACCCTGGTCCCAGTCACATCACCCATTTCATCTGCATGGCTATTCATTTGCTGTAGTGAAGATGGGGTTTCCCTCGTATAACAAAACATCTGGACAGATGGAGTCTCCAAACGATGATGTAGACTGCCTGACAAGGGACTGTTGTCAGACCCACTGGAGCAATGGAACGACTCCTAAATTAAATTTACGAAACCCACCAATGAAAAACACTCTAGTCATTCCGTCTGGAGGATATGCAGTCATTCGTTTTCGCACAACTAATCCGGGTTGGTGGCTATTCCATTGCCATCATTCTTCACACTTTATGGAAGGAATGAGTTTACTCTTCTCTGTGTCACCTGAAAATCTAAAAGATCCGTCTGGAAACTTCAACATATGCCCAGATTTCTGAGGAAAGTTTTGAGCAAGACTATTTCTTTGCTCTCATATGTACGGTATACAGTTAAGTTACGGGTAATTTAATTTATCCATGGTTATAATGCTTAAGGTACAGCATAGAGAAAATATTTTCTCTGTGGGTACAGTATATCGTTTACAGCAAAATCCTATTTAAAATATTAAAAAAATAAGTTAGACACTAAAAGACCCCTATTTTTTTTATAGTAATTACCAAAGATAAATCTGTAAATGGTTTAACAGCTAATTGAGTCTGTATAAAAAATACCACTAAAAACTGATGCAAATTAATAAAAAGTTTGATTCATTTTTTAGCTTAAGACAGACAGGTTATCTTGAAGTACTGGAAAAGCATATATTCCAGTAGACATCTACCAACTACCAACAAAACACTTTCTCGGGGAATATTCCCTGCACACCCTAGGCAACAGGGTTTATGCTTATCCTAACATAGCACAGCCAATAGCTAGTCATACTATATGATGCTCAATTTTCCCCTTTTATCCACAACTAAAACTGTATATATACTTGTAGTGTGGCAGAAATTCTGTGTATATAAAGGCTCCCCGATTCAACCGACCAATCAATATCACCGAATGCTGTCAGCGATAGCATTTAGCGATTATTGTATGGAAGCCATGCTAAATTTGCCATTTTTTTTTGCTATCTACGATATGATATTGTTCATAACATTTTCTGAATGTTAAATATAAACAAATAGAGAAAACAAAATGTGTTTGTTACACATTTGGCTTCATTTCAAGGCCCACCACATTTCTTGTTTAAATCTGTATATATTTGATTATAAACATGATGAATGAAATATCCAATATTCAATGAAATTACTAATCAAATACACACCAATAATGCAGTAATAACAAGACCATATTAGGGTAAAGTATAATTATTTATTCAATTCCTGATTTATTTTTTTACATTATATAGCTTTTAATATTTTTTTGTGGATCAAAGTTAATTTTCAATGCAAGCTTGTGTTACTCTTAACAGTTTAGAGTAACACAATGCAAGCTTGTGTTACTCTAAACTGTTAGAAATCAACTATTCCTTAGTAGTAACATTCAGTATTAACTCAATATGCTTCTATTGTGCATTTCACAAAACACGCATTCCTTTAATAATGATTGCATTGTTGCCTATTAAGTCTTGTTGAGATGATAACATCCAAACTCTCATGACAGGTGATAGCCTGTAGATAAACAAAAAAAAACAAAAAACGATAATTTTAACAATTTAAAAAAATGAATTGCCACAAAAGCAAATGAATATTGTGAGATAATTTAATAAGCATATATGTACGCAATTAGAATAGTTAACAAAATAATAAATGATTATAAAAAGCAATAAGAAAATATAGTTTAATAATTTATTATTTTAAATATTGCCTAATCATTTAAAATCGTTTATAAATAAATAAATACAAAAAAATGACAGTTAATATTAATAATAATAGCAGGCTTGAATAATAGTTTTAATAGGAAAAATAGGATCAAGGAAAAATTCATTGCAGGAACTGAAATGCCTAATGATATTGAGCCATCAGGAACAAAAGCTAGACAATGGAGGATCACAGTTTAGAAATCTATTTTCACAAAAGTTTTTTGCCAATTTGGTTTGAAAAGGAAAACATCAAATGTTGAAAAGTTGGTCATACCTTGAAATATTTGTGGTTAAATTACACCAGATTCCTTTAGTTTAGAGATTAATTCATCCACATTTTCAACCTTCTGTCCTGCATCCCGTACTGGTGGGTCTTCAACACTTAGGGTTTCAACAGAAGGGGTGATATCAACTCCAAGATCTGCAGGCGTTTTTGTAGCAATTGGTTTCTTCTTAGCTTTCTGTAAGTAAACCATGATTTAATATCGGTGGACAATTCAAGAAAATGTCATAAAGAGAAGACAGTGGGACAGACTTAAATAATAAAACTATATAAATAGAACTATAAGTGATGTTAAGTTTTGCTTACGTGGGCATAACATATTTATTCAAATAAATGGCCACCTCGAATAAACGCCCCTTCTAGAGTCTCATTTGGCATGAACTCCTCCCTTGAATAAACAACCCCCACCCCCACAAAATGACAGTAAACAAATCTAATGGAAGCAACATAATTCTCAAAACATTCTATTAATGTTCTACTCCTGTAGAATTCCATTTTTTCTAACCTGGGATCAATAAGTCTTAAGTCTTAATAGCACATTGTCATTATGTGTTGTAGTTCCACATTTACAGTGAAATTAAGGGGCGTTTATTTGAGTATACTGTATATCCATTTTACACCTAAAATACATATAAGCCTCCCTCAAATAAAAACCTTTCTCAACAACAAATTCCATGGGACATTTATTTGAATAAATACGATATTTCTATTACTTATATTTTACACTTTTCATTCAAAAAAATTGTAACTCAACTAACTAACCATAATGTTTGGAAGAGTTGCATATCTGGGTTCATTCAAACGTAGATCTGCGGTGACCACGGCTGGCGTGGCTATATGAATTGTCTCCAGTCCGCCGTCAACTTCTCGGACCACCTTCAGCTTATCATTCTCTGGCGTTACTTCTGAAGCAAATGTGCCTTGAGGCCAATCAAGTTGGGCGGCGGTCATCTGACCTGTCTGGTTGTAATCACCATCAATGGCCTACAAGAAAATTATCAAAAAAGATGTAGATTAACAAGTCAAAAAGGGGGTTTCCCTTCCTTACTTAAAACCAATATGTTTTTTGACAATTTACTATATAGTAAATAAAATGAATACACCAAAGAAACCAGTAATTACTGTAGGTATGATTATTTGAGAACAAACAACTTAGGGAGTCAACAACCCCCTGGTTGCCAGGCTGTTCATTAGTTTTACCTGTTTTCCTAAGATGATTAAATTGATATCTTCCTCCTTAGCTAGTTTTGCTAGGATCTTTGATATCTGGAGAGGATTAGAGGCTTCAAACTCATCTGCGCTCATCTCAACATGTATCCCCCGATCTGCCCCCATTGCTAGGGCTGTCCTTATTGTTTCCTGCAGTATTATAATATTGACAGAAGGAAAAATGTATTACAAATAAACATCAACGACAAGATGAAACAAAATAAAATTTGTATATAGCACCCTTTAAGTAATAATGGCAAAATAGAGCGCCCTCTGTTATTTTTTAGAAACTGTAGTGGAACTGCTATGGATTACAGTCTGCAATCAGTATAGCTTCGTTAAAAAAAAATTTATGTAGCCTGTACTCAAAATTTAATGACAGATTCACTTCATTTTTATGAATTTTAGGGTATAAACAGCCTATATACATTATATTTTTATATGCATTTTTATGATGCATGAGATAATGTAACATATGTGCGAGACATAAAAAGTGGATGCTCATCTGCAAGACTTGCGTATTATGCATGAGAGTTGGCAGGTGTACAGTACATTATTTTAAAAAATATTATGAGAAAAAATGAGCACAAATGACTAACTTGACACTGCTTTGGTCCACAGCTTACTGCAATAATCTCTTTGGCCATCTTTTTCTCCTTCAATCTGACAGCCTCTTCAATGGCAATTTCATCAAAGGGGTTCATACTGTGCTTTACACCTTCTGTCACCACACCCATCTTATCTGGTTTTACTCTTATCTGAAAAATTCACCAACATTTTAAGTTTTTAGAAAATCACATCACAATTGTACTACCAGTGAACAGTTGTAATTTCACTGTTCCCTGGCAGTAGCAGCTCTAGGATATAATTTATTTATTTTTTTTTTTTGGTCCCTGTTCCCTGGCAGTGGCAGCTCTAGGATATAATTTAGGGGGGGGGGGGTGGCGCTAAGATGTCCGACTGGGGGCGCCCTAAGTACTTATGGGTGTGACAATTAGCGCGCAGACTCGAGTTAGGGGTGGGTATGGGAGGGGTTGTCCCCCCTTCCCAAAACGAGATTTTAAAAAAATTGTGACTTCTAGATGGCCGGAAAAGGCTGGGATGGATAGCCTATTCTTTTTTTTTTTTTTTTTGGTCCGACTGCCCGACGAGCTTTGGCCGATGGGAGGCTTAAGCCCCCTGCCCCCCTCCCCCGCTGGTGCTGCCACTGTTCCCTGATACCTGCATAAGTTATTCATCATTATTTAATTTTTTTTTTTTTGTGACAGTGGTCCATCCAACTGAAGATATTCGTAAATTTAAATAATTAAATTATTGTTGGCAATTTTACATAACATAAAACAATATATGAAGATAATATTTATGTATGATATATGGCAGAGGCTAATTGTGACACTACCGGCCTTAAAACCTCCACGCTTAAACCATTTTAATTATTCCATACATACAATAAAATCCAATAAAGAATATAGAAGACTGATGTAACAGCATTCAAATATCTTATTCATACAACTATACTAGCTTAGCTACCCAACACACACACTGCCATGAAAAAAATATTGATATATTATAAGAAGAGTTCACAGTAAAAAGGATAACTAAGGTAGCCTACGTATAAATAAATTAATAGCAAAACATGGGTAGCAACTTCTTGGCTGGATAGACTAGGGTAGACCTAGGCATAGGATTAATTGATAGACAAATATGCGGGTAGATAGGGCTTCAGTCGAGTCTGCCTGCTGAACAACAAAAATCGTCCCACTTACGTCGTGTGGCCTAGCCTAGCCGAAACAATTTTGATCCTTTTTGAAGTACATTTGCATTATTGCATAGCATTTAAAATGAACATATTGATGTTCTCAACCAACAAGTTAACATGTTAAATTCAATTTAGGACCAATTACCTACCTTAACGGCATAATCTATAACACGCTTTACACCGACCATTATACGAAAAGACGCCATCTTGAGGAGTTCGTGTCAAAGGTTATTATAGTTATGTCATTCCTATGCTTTCATTCTATAATGTTTGCGGGTTTGGAAAATATTGAAAATAAAAAAAACAAAAAAACGAAAAAACAAAGCAAAACGTTTCGATACAGAATACCGGTACTTTTAATATTATTGTTGCCAAACCAGGGACAATGCGATTTTATTTTATTTTATGAATTGTGTAATCCGATATAAAAATTAATGCTGATAAATGCTAATATTATAATAAATTTAAATACTAAAATAGGCTATGAATATTTAATTCATGAGTCTAGATTTGCAACCAGAGAGCTACAGATTACATAACATGATAATAATCATAATGTAGCTCCATGGGAAACTATAATTATATATTCATCATTTTAGTAATGTTAAATTAACAATGACTACGAGGATACAGAAATGATATGATGACGACGATGATGATGATGACGAATAGTAAAGTCAGAGATTGTTAGTTTTTAGATGTGTGGTGAATATGCGCTATTCTTCTACTGTTTGCCTCTCGGCTTAATCAACTACAGTTTGTTTGTTTGTTTTTCTTTCATGCTAAGTAGGTCTAATCATTAACAGTGAAAAACAAGGAATTACAGGAAAAGTGTACATCAAAAAGAAAACCATTTAATAAGGCAAAGAGCAACACCAAACGGTATAAAGAAATCAGATAGTTCCCAAACAAAAACAAAGGAAAAGAACGGACAGTTTTAAACATCATAAACTATAAATGAAAATCTCTTATAAATAAACTTATTACTTATTATTTATTAATATTATTAACACAGAGGGGCGAACAAGGGTACGTTCAAGTGGGCTCGAAGTGCCAATCCAAGGAGCTTAGTCCGTGTTTATTCTTTTTTTTTTATGTCACACTTATTTTTTATATTACGTCATAAGTACACCTACGAATACACTATCAATATATTCTCCAGAAACAGTAAATTTCACTTTGCCGAGATATAGGATCGAATTCCGTAACAAACTGATGATCACTCAGATACCCTGTCATTTTAGTCAATAACGTATACATTTTACACTTTTCTGGGCCTCTAAAAGCCAAATTCAAACACCCTGCGATCCTGTGCCGGTGATCTTTATTGGGACCATTTAATAAATAATAATTTAACTGCTATACACTTTTATATCAGTGGCACTCAGCCACACATAGGCGACGTAAATCCTTAAAAAATAAAATTAACAATAATTGGCCTATTCTTTTACACAGAATATACGAATAAAAATAAATTACAGTACTAATAAAAAATTGGTGAAAGGCATAGAGCTTCAGATTATCCAAAGAAAGAATCATGTGTTCTATATTGTATCTATTGTGCTTCACCACTCAACGCTGGGGCAGCCGCGCGACGCATCCCACATTTATCATTGTGGACATTTTGAAAATGGAAATGGATTACACAATTAGAAATCGCCTCAGAGCGTTTAAAGAGATTACGAAAAAGAGAAAAGAAAACAACTTCAAACTAATCAAAACCAATTTACCAAAGAAACGAACGAATTGCACCGTTCTCCAGCAATTTGAGACACATGGCCATCTGGAACAGTAATCACAGGTGCTCTGCAATACTGGTAACTAATCTAGCTATAGCTTATTCTGCATGAAGAACAAAAAAAAAAAAAAAAATCACGAAAAAAAATGGTACAAATAAACTAGAGAGACTGAAAGAATTTAAAAATGTATAGGAGTCTCAGGGAAGAGCCCTGGTTGCGGTGCACGGGGTCAAATTCCCGTTTAACCTCTAGCACGATCATTTATTTAAGTTAGTATTTGATTGTTTTTTAATATTTACCTTGGTAATTTTCTGATAAGCTTTACAAACAAAAGTTTTTACCAAAAATAGAGGGGGCGTAAGACCGTTACGCCCTATGAACTCTATGACGCCCCCCTACCCCACCCTCTAAATCCGCCACTAATGTATGATGTTTTTATATAATGTTTACTTACCATGTTTTTTTAAAAATGTATTTCAATAATGTTTTTAAGATTTACTATTTTAATGTATTTTATCGTACAGTATAGTGTATTTGTATTTGATGTAATCTTTGTATTAAATGGAACCGTCGGCGCGCCGTCGTTACTACAGTATTTGTTAATGCCTTTTTGGCGCTTCATATAAATGCCACGCAGAGTTTTAGCGATCACGAATATTTGCATAATATTAATTCCAAATGAGTTCGACTTTCCTGTTACCTTTTTACGTACACGATTCACTTTTTTTGGCATTTATGCTAGTAGGTAATAAATAACATATAATGTAACGCTAATATTTTGGAGTCTGATAACCGTTTTAGGCTGTATCGAAAATTATAGGCAATCAAATTTTAGTGGAGTTGATCTTTTTCATCCATGAGGGGCCATGACATTCCTTGCGAGGTAGCCTATCAACGACGGGGAATTCCCGAACCAACAAGAGTCGCATAGCAAAAATCCCCTTTATCAGCATAACCAATGAATGCTGTCGCCTTGGAGGGAAAGTACCAGCCTGCATTTACTAAATCGAACGATTTGCCTTTTTATTTCGTGCGATAAATGGCTAAATCTAGCATATTATATTCTGGATTTCTACTAATGATTTATATATTTTGTTAAAGTACATATACATATGTCGAAAATAATAAATTTCGGTGAATTTACAGGCTATTTTGCGGCAAAATACTGTTTCGAGTGAAGAGAACTAAAGCACGGGTGACGATCGCCATGTTTGTTTGGTGGTTGTGTAGTTCTACTACTAACCTACATTTGGCATCGATTCGAATATCCAGAAAGAAATGAACTGCGTCGTGCAAACCCAACAAGGTAGACAATTTTGCTATAAAAAGGGCTACACTACAATGTTTATTATGACAGATTGATATTTATTTAAAACAAAACTAATGCAACGATGTCTGCTCCTTCAAGACCGAGACGACAAAAGCGAAAAAATGGTGGACAGAAGTTGTCTAATCAAACGGCACACCCTCAGGCTCAAGAAGAGAAAATTTGTCAAACACCCGAAGCAAAGCGTGTTGTAGAAAGTGAACCTTCTGATGGTAGACCTGTCGTTGTTGCGAGCAAAACTAAAAAGCCTACGTCTAAGTCTAGTAATAATAGTAGTAGGCCTAGCACTAATTCATCAGCCAAGAAAGAAGGATCAGACACACCTTTGGCTCAAGTCCAGCAGGTTCCATCAACTTCAAATGACACATCAGTTTCAATTAGCGAGGTACCAGAACCGATTCAATATTCAGTAACTGTTACTACTTCAGATCATATTAGTGCAAAACCTGGAGTTAAAGACTCGCAAAATGCGCCAACTGGTTACAGCACGACACCCTTATCGTCTGATGCTAATACCAGTATTAATTCAGGTACGTCCATATGAAAAACTGAAAACTGAAAACTAAAACTTAAAAAATCTATAAAGATGTGTTTTTCTAATTTACTTAATACTATACTTTAAAAAAATGAAATAGAATTGTTAATAAATCATTGAAATGGATGAGTAGTGTTTAAGTAATATTTAAAATTATTTTGCCTTGAAATTCAATTTTCTAACGAACAGGATGTTTGTTATAAAATATAATATTGCATAATATAATAATATTGTAATAATAATAATAATATTAATATTGTATAATATTGCAGTAACTTCAGTTGCTGAGCAATTCCAATTTTTATATTTCAGAATACTAGACACAAGCAATGGACACATGATCTTGGAAATAATTCTGAAATATATTTTATTAGGCCTACTGTATTGTCACTGTCGATAGTTGAAATAACAGTGGGTGAAAGAAGTGTCCCATTGCCCCATGGTTCCATAAAATATAATTCAGCTGATTATCCTAATATGTATATAATTTGTTATTTATATTGTAACGATGTTCCTTTGCTAATTTCTTTACAGTATTTCTTATTCCATAGACAAAGAGCCTCCCTTTTTGGACAATTATTTTTTGATGGTCAAGGTGGTCATAATTCTTAAATTATTATTATACTAATTATTTGTATCCCTAGATTCTTTGTTTCACTCACTATATATGTACATATCAGATTTTTTTTCTCATAATTACAAACATAATCTACACTGTTTTTCTTAATAACTGAAATTATCTATAATAATAATTGGCAATTTAACCCACATTTGGCTGAGAATAAGTTGATTATTAATTCCTTTTATTAGATTCATATTCAGTCATTTGAGTCAAGGGTTAGAGGATCTTCACCATGTACAGTATTGTGAATGGTTTTCATAAATCATTAATTTTGTTATTTGACTGTGACTCAGTGAGGGCTTTTGCTCAAAGAAAAAATTATCACACAATCAAGTGACATACTCTGTATTGTGGTGTTATTTTATGGAACAAAACTATACTAAATAACCAGAAGTTTAAAATACTTATAATTTTCACAAATTGCTATAGGAAATGTAATATATCTTCTGAAAATAGCTTGTATTTTTGGTTCAATATATTATATATTTTTTTAATTTTACAATTGAACACAGCATTGAATATAAAAGCACACAATGGGTTAGACATGCTTCTGAGTAAAAATATATAAAAAATAAGTTTTATAAAACCAAAATACCTTAGCATGCTTTCTGAAAGTCGGAAGTCCTGAGCAACACAATGCTGATACACATACATGCACATGATTGCTTGACACTGACAGGAAGTTAATTTACTCAATACACCGGGACAAGATCAGCTACCGTTACTCTAATAATATCATGTGACCTTTGACATTTCTGCTTGGATTACCCTACTGTAAGTACTGTACAATTTACAGGAAGTTAACTGTTAAATTGTGAAAGCAATTTGTCAATAAATAGTTCCACATTGTTTGATTGTCTTATTTTCTGAACGTAATGTCACCAGCAACCCTGCCCCACCCACATTAGTACCCACCACACTATATTATTATTCCTACAATAGTATATAATAACATCGATCTTAATATATAATTCTCCAAATAGGATTCATGACCAGTATTTCTCACAGTATAAATATTGGGGTGATATATGTACCAAGTTCAATTTGTTTTCTTGGTTCTTCGATTTTAGGGCCTAGACATTTTAAAAATTAAATAGCCCCTACCAGTACCAATCCCTAACAAATAAAAGTTTGGTGTCAGGGTTTCAATCTCTCGCTGTACATCTCACTTGTGCCCTTGTGCAAGGCACTTTATCTGCATTACTTCTCTCCAACCAAGAATATAAATGGGTACCTAGTGGGCTTGGTTGCTCCTGTGCTGATTACCAGCAGCAAGACTTAAAGCATAGAGACCCAATGACCAGGCAAATAAAGTGTGCTTTTATAGTCTAACGGAAGAGCCGCATCAAGCACCAGGGGCGGATCCAGAGATTGTCCAAAAGGGGAGAGCGAAAGTTGGGCATCGAGACAACACTGCCCCAAGGGGTCTCGGGCATGCCCTCGTGAAATTTTTGTGTTCTAGACGTCCAAAAATAACATTTGAGGCGTTCTGGGCTATCATTTTTTTCCTTTTCTTTCTCTTTTTCTTTTTTTTTTATCTCCTGAAAGGGTGGACTGTTACCGGGCTGGGGCCCCCCTCCAAATCCGCCCCTAAGTACCAGTACCGGTTATGCTTTACCATCACGAGACAGTGCACTTGCAGTTGCTGAAAGGCAGCAAATTTGAAAGAAATGTTCATTGCAGAGTTTAAATTCTTTTATATTTTTTTGTATAACCGTTGTATTTTGTGTGGACAGTCTTTTTGTACTTACTTTTATTGTAATTATTGTGCAGGACCATTTTGAAAAACAGCTACAGTATTCACATCAGCCTGAAAATGTACTGTATCCTGGATAAAAAAGTTTTAAATAAAAAAAAAAAGTATTATGCACAATATAAAGGAACAAAAAAGTTTGTGTTCCATAAAATAGGTATTAGACACCATCCTGAATTTGGTTAAGAGTAGCTTTTAAAGGATTATGCTGCTTTGAAAACCTTACTGTAGTTACGACAACAAAAGAGGATTAGGGTATAAAACATTTTACAACAGCGGTTTAAATAGGTTAAAGACTAGTTTTCATGTAGATTAGAAATTGGGGTCCTTAAACTAAAGATTGAAACTTGCATGTTAGGTAATAAATTTCATACTTTTTAGTTTAATTTTTTTTTTCTAGTTTGAAGAAATATTTAGCAAGCTATTGTCAACATTGTTGGTAACTGATAATGAAATTTATTTTACTCACGTGACAAACAAATCAAAAAGGGGAATCCCCTTATAATAGAAACCTAGCGACTATCTCCATTGTTATAACATATCAAAATATTGTTGTTAACAGCAGAATGATTGATCGGTTGGTTTCACAATTATGAGCTGTATATCTGAAATGCAAATTCTATTGCCTTTATCTAGTCTATATAATAGGTGGATTATTATGATTATTAAAGAATTTTAAAAAAATATTTTAATTTACATTACTGTATACCATAGTTGTTGTACTCGGTTAGAAATAAGCATTCTTCATCTTTTTCCCCAAGTACAATAGAACCCCACCTTCGGGACACCCCTAAAAATTGGTCACACCCCTATTAAGGCCAACTCAGACAGCGTCCTACGACGCAGCCCGACACGATTTGTTGTCGCATCGGGGGCAGTCGCGTCGTAGAATATTAAACATGTTTAATATTTCTCACGATGGCTCAAGACTGTCCCCGACGATAAATCGGGTCGAGCTGCGTCGGCCGACGCTGTCTGAGTTGGCCTTAAAGGGGGGCACTATTTTGGCTTCCGAATGATGCTTTAGTATTAGTTGGAAGGAAAGAATTACAGATCTAGAGGTTTTACATAGAGCGGAAACTGAAAGGAGTTTGCTGGGGAATGTTATGCAACAGAAGATGAGATATACTACGTGGCAGTGGTAAGGCAGCATGATCAAGATGGAGGCAAAGAGACAGTGAAGTGGTGACATCAAAAAGTGGGGTGAAGTAACAGCCTGTACAGATGCAAAAAAGAAAAGCTGAAAATCGTGAAAGATGGAGAACCATGGTGGCCAACCTTCAACCCAAAGACGGTACAAAATGATTTTGATTTTTGGTCCCGATGATGTCTCTTTCTACTGCATGTGCAATTTACAGTATCTAGATCAAGATATATCTCAGAGATGTCCCCAATAAATCTTCCTGTCTGCCAGTCAATATATTTTACATTTGACCTTTTATTCCAAAGTCTCTGCTGGGTTATAGTTTGTAATAAGAGAGGCCTGCTACAATTTTTATGTGTATTTATGTATTGTTGCTTTTACATCTGCCTCACAGCTATACCAGACATCTGCCAGGGCTGATGAGAGCCGAAAATATATATTTTTAAAATTCTTAATTCAGAGAGGTGCGATCTCGTGGCTGTACCAAAGGTAGGCTTAGCAAAGGGCTTACCGGCTTAGCACCCAGTTTAGCTTGAAATTCCCGCTAACATCATGAGGAAAATCGTGTCACTTTGAGACAGGACATTCCAGTGACTTTAACTATCAATTTCACCTCGGGTATTTCCCACACTTGTGCTACAAAGTCCTCGAAAGTATACCCCATAAATGCTGCAACGCCCCCAATATTTCCCACACCATGTAAATGCTGCAACTTCCCGTATAGAAATATTTTAAAGTGAGTCCCCCACCCCCGGGTGGAGGGCAGTGGCATATCTAGCAGTATTAAAATGGAGGGGGGGCTGGTGGGGGGGGGGGGGGCATGACCAAAGTATGAGGGGGAGTGGAATTTATTTTCGGTGACCACGCCCACTGAAAAATATTGCTTCTTAGATTCCTGAATACACGTTAACCGTGACAGATATGTTAAAGTATATCTCTTGAAGGCAGTAATACCATAATAAACAAAATGAAACTTTTATTGTCGATTACGATTTCTTGCCTTAATTAAAATTACCGGATTGTTTTAACAATAGATAGTTTTATTTTAAATAGGCTTACATCAACAATTCTGCAGGCACCAGGAAAATTACTATGCTAGACCTTTCGAGGCATCGAATCGTACCAACAGTTTTAGAATAATTTATGTGTGTGCTTTTTATTATGTGTGACAGCGATCATTTTAGTGACCATTTTTATAAATATTGATTATTATTATTATTATTATTATTATTATTATTATTATTATTAGTTACTGTGAAATGAAGGACAAATAAATACATAATATGGTTATACATAATATATAATTGAACAATTAACACAATGTCTCTGTTCTATAGATCTTGTTGAAAGCTCTTAAAATAACTTAATTTTTCTATTTTTGTGAACTGAAGCTAACTTGTCCACAAACTCATCCATGTTTATTTTCAATAAAGGGAAGTTGAGAAAGCATTAACCCATTTTCTTGAGCACAAGCCTAGCTTAATTTTTTTTGCTTCAATGTTTTCGAATGGGGGAGCGACTGGGGGGGGGTACAAGCTTTTTGTGGGTGGGAGTGTGCGCCCCTCCCCTTGGATACGCCACTGGTGGAGGGGGTAATAAAGTTCTCGTGTATTGCTTTAATATTTATTTGAAAGTTTTTTTCAAGCAATAGGGCACAATTACATGACCAATACTACATGTATGCAGTAATTCATAACCAACAGGTGTTTGAAAAATTCAAGACAGACGTAAGGACGCATATAATGCGTGAATGATTGCAAAGGTCCTTATTGCTTTACAGTATAAGAACCAATAGTTCCAAATGCTAAAAACACTTTGTATAAATTGATAACAATAGAACCAACAGAGCATCTACTAAAATTGCAGTCAATTGCATGTTAACTATCTTGTTTACAATTGCTCAAGCAAAGGTTATCAGAATAATCATGTGACAAATTATTGTTAGCAGAGAGAATTAAAAATAACTGACAATGCACCGTTTTATTTTACACAATTTTTACACTCCACTGAGCCTATAAATAGGTCAACCCCTCATTGAGCAACAATATCCAGGTCACCATAATGTGTTGTTATTGGTATTAATACATATACATGTTTAAAAGGTTTTATTTTTTCAAAGTTTATACTGCCTTTAAATACTCAAAAGTGAGCTTAACATTTCGCATTGTTGTTTATATAATCTTGTTTTTGTTAATAAAAAAAGTCATTTTCAATACCATCATCCCCACACACACTGTATAGGATTTAACAGTGCACATGGATACTAATTGTAAATAATTATTCCTATGGGAATGTGGTTTTAAAGAGCTAGCCATGTTTAGGAAATGGGATAGAACAATAAACAATGAAATCATTTATTGGCCACTGAGCATTTTTTGGCTCAGTGCCAACGATAGCTGGAAATCTTAAAGCATATCCTTGTGATTGGTGTAAAAGAACACAACAAGGAAGTAAAAGTTGAAATCAAATTGTACCAAGTCTGACAAAGTACCTTGTTTATGGGACAAGTTGTGCTTCACAGGCATTGCAATCCACAGTTCACCAGGAGTAGCCCTTATCGAATGCTGCAACAGGCTGTAGCTTACTCTCATCCATGTTTTAGGAGGAATATACTAAAATTACCATGTCTGCACAGTTTTTAAAGAAGTTAAGGCAATCAGGTTTGTCTGTCCTTTTTTTAACATTTGTTTAGAAACATGATCTGAAAATTTCTGTGAATTGACTGGCTGAATTAAAGTCAGAGTATGTGTACTGGAAATCCCCTAATTTGCTTTTGGCATAAATTTCCCTAAAGTTGTTTTTTTTTTCTTTTGCTATTTCATCATTATTGTAAATAAAAGTGTTTATTTTTTTCTAGACCGGATTTACAGAATACAGTAGTTTCCCTGGTTAAACCCGATGTGGTTCCTTCAAAGTAGGGTCGTGTTTTCAAGGTCCTTATGTCTGACCCTTTAGTTCAGGCCATGGATTTTTGAGTGCTCTGCTCTGTTTTTAAGCTGATGTTAAGTTTTATCTTGTTAATTTCTTGCAGACTTTAATTATCTATACTTCACTGGGGAAATGGGTATTCTACTGTAGTGTAAATCTGTAGACTTTAATTTTATATTACAGTATTTCAACCTTGGAGAACCACTGAACAGTGATTTGCTTCACTTTTTGTTTATCCTGTCGGGTTGCTAACAAATTTCTGTCTTTGTGTATGTATTTTCTTGTGTCATTGAATGTTTTGAATGTTATTAATTTGCATAATTTGTGTTTTGGTTTTGCAGTAGATGCCTCCAGTCCATTCTACAGTTTGTTAGTTGCTGGTGAAATTCAGCAAGCAACAGCTCCTGATGAGGATGGAGACACGTGAGTATCCCCATATATAGTCATAATGTGCCTAAAAATGGTCATGATGTTGTAATGTTTAAGCCTGCTTTGAGACCATGAAATAACAACGATGAACACTAGATAATGTATAAAGCTGATTTTAATAACAAGGTTGTATTTCGCCGTGTACATGATGGACCGTAGCCATCTTGGTAGCCCCTAGCAACTAGAGAGGGCGCTGGACCGATAATCTTTATAATAGATATTACAGATGTGATGTCATCATGACCATATTTAGTCACATTTGATAGTTTGGACAGGGCTTAACAATTTAACGTCAATATTTATTGATATCATTAAACGTAGACCTAATACTAATGAATTGTGGGGGCGGCTGGCGCAGTGCACGAAGCATTTCGTTTCAGTGTCTCTAACCTTGAGGTTGAAGGTTTTAACCTTTCTCTGAATTTCGCTATTGTGTCCTTGGGCAAGGCACTTATGTTTGTCCCTCTCCACCCAGGAATAGAAATGGGTACCTGGTAGGATGATGCGGCATTGAACGTATTAGTGTGCATTAAATTTGACAGCACGTCTAGTATACTCTCCACCGAGTGAGTGGGGTTGCACTTTGTGCCAGTTTGCCAAATTATAGATCCAGTGACCAATAAATATTGAAATAATGAAATAAATTTTTCCAAAATATATTTTTAATTAGTCCTTTTTAAAGATAGAACATTTCAGGTCATCTCTTATAGAAATAGGGTTGCTCAATTACCTCTAAAACCAAATGCCCCGCAGATTTTGTTTAAAATATCCTCTCAAAATTAACACTACCGCGCAAGAAATTAAGTGTTTGTTTAAAGGTGATTGAATTTAGTTATCCTCTTTAGAATTGATAGCTAGTTCATATCAAATTCAGAAATTGAGACTTAAGAAAGGTAGGAAGCTTTATGAAAATCTTCTATATTTAACTCAACACTAACAAAGTGAACAAAAGTCATAATCAGCGATAGATGTAAACAGTTTGCTGTGCAAAAAGGCAGAAACTTTCTTTTGTTTGTCATTTAATCTTGTACCATTCAAAGCATTTGCCAGGGACTCTACATTTTTATTTTTAGGACTTGAAATTGGCAGCCAAACATACAGTATTTAATAATGGAAAGATATTAAAAGGAATGAAAATTGTTTTTAATTATTTTTATTTGAGCATTATAGAGTAGTTTAATTACATTAAAATTATTTTAATTATTCATTTGGTATTGAAATATTCTAGTGCACTTTATGGAATATCGTCATAATGGCTATGTTCTCACACGGCTGCTAACGGTTAGCAGGATCCAGATCCTGCCAGATCCTGCTGCCGTGCGTCCATACGAGAAAATCCCGATCCGGACACCAAAAATATGATCGAATCACTGGCCAATAAGAAACTTGAAATTGTAAATGCGTACATGTGATTGGTTGATGATAAAAATGCACTCAACTTGCTAACCGATAGCGCTTGCTAACCCTTAGCGGTACCGATCGGGCGTTCTCACGCAGGTGCTAACAGTTAGCGCTAACGGTTAGCTCCCGATCCGGATACTAGGGCTCTTGTGAGAACCAGGCTTTAATCTTATGCTTGGGCAAACCGTAGTTTCATGAAATGCAGCAACCACGCTCATGTTCGTAGGCTTCAAGTGTTGGGTTTCATAAATACAAATCTAATGAGAAATTAAATGGAGGTCATCAGGAATGATGAGAGTATAATGTTATTTGAATATGCATAACTTTATGAATAAATATAAAATTATCATGAATAAACATAAATATAATAACATACCATTTCCACCTAGTGGTATCATGTTCGAACTAATCTTAAATTTGTCATTTGATTTAAATTTAAATTTTGATTTGATTTGTCATTTATGGTTACTCATTATCAGGGAAGATATTTTAGAAATCCACTTTTTTTATAGTGTATGGATATTTGGAGATGTCTTGAGTGCCGCTAGTACAGGAAGTGTTGGCAATGCAAACACAATTGTGAACAATGCGATAGTGAGATAATATTGTTGGCTCATCCAGGGAGTGAAAGCTAGTGAATAACAAACAATTCTCTTAGGTGTTCATCGATTCATTGGATTTATTATAACAGTTGACAACACAAGCAATGTACAAAACAAATATGTTTTAATCTATAGTATAACATAGGTATATCTGCTTAGGTGGTTCCAAGGGGAGGGGGTAGGGGTGCTGGGTCAGGCCCATTGAAATTTTTAAAAATAAATACAGTTAAACTTGCCTAAGTCGACTTTGCCTAAGTCGAATAATTTCTAAGTCGATCTTAATTTTAAATGGCAAATTGTTGTGTATTCCATTATTTAACAATCTGTAAGTCAAATTTTATCTAAGTCGGACAATATTTCAATGGATTTTTAGTTTCGACTCGACGATTCGGCAAATTTAACTGTAGTATGTTCAAAGACTGAGAACCGTGATCTAGAAATGTATGCCATAGAATTTTGTACTTATTTTAAATTTTCTTGATCTTATCTTATATATTTCCCATAATATTTTGGCTTAAATATTCATAAGGGTTCTGTTAAAACAGTTAATAGAAGTAGAGAAAAATACCTGCATGGGACCTCACTTCTACTAACCTCTTTGATTGCTTTAACATTTAACTGCCTATATATAGGCTAGTAACTTCTTGGTAAGTGTGCAAACCTTAACTGTACTAAACTGCAGTAAAATAATGTGTTTTAATTTTAAAATTTGGATTTCCAAAAGACCTGTGAAAGTACAAGAAGGAGTCAGCCCAAAAATCGAGCCACATAACCCTGGGGGGTGGGGGTGTTGCAGAATTTCCAATGTCTCGCGCTTTCCGGAATTTGCCACAGGGTTCATACAGAGCTGGAGCTTAGACGAGACTTTGTTTTATACCAGGGTTAGCGAACCCGCCGAACGCAAATATTGATGATTTCAAATAAAAATAAAATTTTATTTTTGGCTAATTAGCACACAAAAAAATGGAAATTTCAGAAGAAAAATAAAAGTTTTTCTTTATTTTTAGTATGCCCTCCACTGCCTTAAGATCCTCAAAGCTAAGATGTGTATATTTCTTCCTAATTGAAGCATTTAATCATCCCATTTTACATTCACCAATAAAATTTAATTTTTATTTTCTCCTCCGTGTGGGTGTTTTTGGCAAAACTATTTGCTCCATAAGAAAACAAAATTTTATTTTGTGCCTTGCTCATAGACACAAGTGAAATGCACAGTAAGGGGCAGGAAACCAAACCATTTCCACTGCACCAAGCCGCTTCCACTTTGGCTATTTAGGCGAGACTTTTTTATACCTTGTTTAGAGAAACCTCCGACCGCCAAAAATGGTGATTTTTGAATAAAAATTAACTTTTGTATTTGGCCAGTTAGCACACCATTCACCTAAAAAAAAATTTAAATTTCATTAAAAAAAAAAAATCTTTTATATTTAATTGAATTACGTCCTCCGCTCTCCCCTGAAATCTCCAAAAATCCAAAATTTCTTCCTTATGTAAATTTTAAGCATTTATCAATCTCATTACTAATAATTTAAATGAAATTAATGTTTATTCTCTTGTTCACCTAGATGGTTTTGTCAAAATCATTTTCCTTAAAAGATTTTTTTTCCTGCCCTCCCCTTACGATCTTTAAGAAAATAAGTTCGCTAAACAAGGAATAAAAACATCTCGCCTTACCTAAGCTTTAAAGTCATGCTCAGGTTAGACAGGGCAATTGGAAAATTCTGCCACTCTGGCTGCGCATGCCTGTACTTGCTCTTGTATATTTATAGAACATTTTATGTTCATACTTTTCTTTGATTGTTTCCTGGAATAAATTCCCATACTATACTAGCTCTGCTTCCTAAAGCTTTGTACACACTATGTGACAAATTTGTGTGCTGTGCCCATATATGGGCATGATGATGTCATATTACATCCAAATATGGGCATACCACAGTTATTTGTCACATACAATTTGATCTGTGTGGACAGAGAATCTTGTTGACCAAAAAAAACAAAGGAATACTTTTGAGAAAAGAAGACATTTGGGCAATTGGGTTCAAGACCATCTGAGAATAGCTTAATGGCCCAAAATTGTCCAGTTTTTTTTAAAGCCGTTTTTAAAAGAAAAATATAAAAAAGCTATTTTAATGGTATGATCTTCACCTTTGAAAAATCATTGAAATTCTTGAACCAATATAAAATGTAACACCCTGTAATTTTAAAATAATTTTATAACAAATATCATGTGATCAGGGTGTCGCAAGTCCTTCCGGCAACAGTCTGTTTCCTGCTTTTGGCTCTCCCGGACAGTGATGCCAAATGATTAAATATAATGTAATAGGCATACTTCCAGTAATTACATATTCAGCATTGTAATTGTTTCATCAGCCACCATATTATCAACAAATAACACATGTTATGACCAAATAACACTTTTAAACACTTTGTTTATGCTTCATTATATTAATGTTATTTTTTTTCATATTTGTTTTTATTTTGCAGACCATTGCATATTGCTGTCTCTCAGTGTGAAGTAAATATGGTGCATCAGTTGTTATACCTGATATCAATGGCTGGCCAATCTGTGGATCCCATTAATAACCTTCATCAGGTATGTAATGACATGCCCCACCACCCCTTCCTACTGTACCTCCCCTCCTCGGAGCATAAACAGTCATTTCATTACTAAGTATTATATGCTATGTATATTAAATAGCTGTCAAACCACTTAGGTCCTACCTGACATAAATCCTAAATCTGCCATGAAACTGGTAGTAGTCAATATTAGGTGCTGAAACATGGAAATCTTTTACATAGCATTGGTCTCTGATTCAACTTGATCTGCTGTTCTTCTAGTGTTTCGGCACCCCCAAGTTGTGGGAGTCTGCCGGAAATTGGGATGGCCTCCCGCAACACCCCATCTCCCACAAAATCATTAAATGTGCATGTTTTTACTACTGTACTGTAAAACCTTGAAATGAAGACCTGGGCTTCTTTTGTTTGCGAACGTTGGATAGGCTTCTTTTCAAGACTACTTCTGCAAAGCAAAGGGGTTTTTTTTGGGGGGGGGGTTCTTTTCAAAATGAATGCTGTAAATGTTGTGAATTTGTACTATAAAGCAATAAAGAAAGGCCACTGTAACTGTCTGTATCATGGAGTGTATTTAACTGGTATTAAATCCCCTAAACTATTGTATAAACTGTATTCAATTTACTTTGTTTTCTGAAATTCACGTACAGTGTATGTACTGTACTATCTCGAAAAGAAGCCTATGCTATCTTGAAAAGAAGTTCATAGGCTTCTTTTCGACGCTAATTTTGCAAACTAAAGAGAGGGCTTCAATTTTGAGATGGACTTCAACTCGAGATTAAGCCCACTGGGCTTCAATTCAAGGTTTTACCCCTTTATTATTACGTATTTGTCTCACGGAACTCGGTGTCGATTGGTATTCCCATAAGCAGCAAAACAAAATTGGATGCTTGTTTAAACAGATCTCCTTGGGATCACTGTAGCTGGAGGATTGAAATGCAAGTTTAAATAGTGCACTGTCTTTTTGATGCGCTTTAATGAGCCGTTGGTCCTGTGTGAAATCGTCTTTGTGCATGTTAAACACAGTACTCTCTACGGAAAAGTGTGGATTACCTCCTGGTGCACTACCCAATTAGACACAAAGGTACTAAAATGGAAGGAAGGTACTCCAATGGAAGGAAGTCTTTAGCCTCTTTTCCACTAGGTGAATCAAAAACGTCTGTTCATGCGCATGCACATTCACATTTCTATTGGAGTTTTTCACTTCAGCGAAATCAGTAGTTCAAACTCTTTTTACTTTTTGCGAAGCAAAAAAATGCACCACCAACTACCAATCAGAGCTTTTGGGTGTCTAGAAAACAAAAATTTCTTAATCGGCTCCAATTTCGCCCTTCCCCCCCCCCTCCCTTTTGGACATATCTGGATACAACCCTGTGATGTCCTTTGGCACGAATAAATGCGCCTACTGGAAAACAGGCTTTTTAACTTATAAAAATCAAATGAACTGATGTTTGTTTTAGTTTTTGTTTGATTTATATATTTAAAAAAACTTTTTAGACACCGCTCCACCTAGCAATCATCACTAAGCAACCAGATTTGGTTGGTGACCTCATCCAAGCTGGGGCTGATCCAAATATCTGTGATCGTCATGGTAACACATCTATGCATCTTGCATGCATACACAAGTGTGCTCCAATCATGTATGTCTTACTGCAGAGTAGTTGTACACCTCAACTTAACGTGAAAAATTTTGAAGGTGAGTGCAAAGGAAAATTACTGACTATCTACCATGACATTGCAGCGTGGGACATTACCGCCAACAGCGTTACCTTTAAGCCGGGCACTCACAACGACTGACAGCATTCTATACAGAACGCAATGCCAGGATGCATGCATAAGGGATAGTTTTTAATGATGATTCATTCAGACTGACACTGACAATCAACGGACAGTTTCACGTCATATAGCGCTCACAAGGGTGGAGTTGGACTGTCATACTAAGCAGTCAAAGTTCGGCTTTAGTGATAGTATTTTCAAGTTTGTAAGTCTGTAAGTCATCTACCTGCCATCCTTTCCTCTGCCCTTACTTCACAGTGTTTGGTGCCTGCCTAATCCAGTTGTGGATATGCATGAATTGCTAATTGCCTATTTATTATTATTTTAATAATCAACTTATCTCTGTTTTCTTATGTCTTGTCCTTCCGCACTTTGTGTATGCCTTCCTCCTCCTTTCCAGCTGCCTCCTTCTATTTTTATTCCTAATGTACTGTAATCTCTTTATCTGTATTCTTAACACGTTGACTGCCAGACCATTTTTTAAGGTTCCTTTCTGTGTGCCAAAACAAGTTTCTGTGTACAAACATACTTTTTTGAAATATTAGCATTGCGATTTATCTCGTCTGCCTTTTGCATGGGTTGGTATATGTTTGAATGGTGCCCCCTCCCCACACCAACGTGTTAACTGATTTTTACAAATTGTATTTTAGGATACATACCTCTGCATTTGGCAGTCATACATGGAGATGCTGAGATTGTCAGGATGCTTGTACGTAGCACTCCAAACTACATTGACTGTAAGGTAAGAAGATCGTTTCAAATTCTGACAAATACTGGTGTCGACCTAACCTTTGTCAAAACACTAAATTTTATGTGACTAATACCTCTGATTTGCCCTTATATGGATGTGGTATGTGACATCATAATATTCATAGATGCACAAATCACTAATTTTTGTCACAGAAAATTTGATGTGGACAGAGATTGGTTCTGCGTCAAACTGGTGAATCTGGATTAGCAATCCTCAGACTTAGATAAAAAATGTTTCGCCTTTGATCTTGAAAATTATCTTGATTTGATCAATAAAATTACTTGTGTTTTTTTTATTTTTTATAATAGCATTTTGCTTTGTTCTTTATTTGTTGTAGCAGAAAGAAGTAAAGTTGATTTGGTAAATCATGGTTTAATTGAACATTTATGATTAAATCCAAAAGTAAAAATGGTTTGTTTTAACACCCTCTTGGAGTTTAATGAAATATATATTCATAATGAAATTATTTTCTTTAGGATACAAAAAATGGCTGGACAGCACTTTTTCATGCTACTGCAAGAGATGTTGAAGAAATTATTGAAATTTTGTTAATAGCTGGGCCTGACATCAATTGTCAGTCCTACTCTGGAAACACTGCTCTGCACATTGCTAGTGGGCGTGGCTATACAGAGATTGTGCGTAGATTGATGCAATCTGGGGCCGACATGAGTATGAGGAACTCACACAGAGAGTCCGCTGCTATGATTACCACAAATAAAGTTGTAAGTTATATGCTATTTTTTTTTAAATTTCTTTCGTTTTCTTTACCCACTAGAAATGTTATTTTTCATGTTCATTCCCGAATTCAGTATTATGTTTTTCAGCTGCAGTTATTAGCAGCATTTATTTTCAATTTTATCATATCAGTTAAATAACAATATTGATAATAGCAACAAACTATATACACAATATATAAATGTAGATAATAATATATAACTTTCAAATGGTTTACTTATCCATTCATTTATTTAAATGTACAGTAATACTTTTACATTACATTAAGGTTGTCTTTCTGACTTTGAGATCAAGCTAGTGTATCACTAAGTAGGGTGTATGTGTACATATTCATACATATTTATAATATGAACAAGAGATGGAAATTTTCCCCAATTTTTAAATCCAAATACTATAGATAACTACATTTATATATCCTACAGATTTCTAATTTGTTACATGGGAAGGATTACCGCCCTCGATCACCAACTTCAACCTCAAGACCATCTGTTAATATAAGACCACCTGCACAACCAAAAGTTACCTCACAGTCTCAGAGGAGTGGCTGGCCATTAACGATCATCAGTCCCAGTGAAAAGGTCTTCAACCCTTTTACAAAGCAAAATAGTAGTGTAACAACAAAGTCTTCATCGAACTCCCATTCAGCAGTTGCAACCCATATTTTAACACCACCAAACACACAGATTGTTCTAAAACCAGCAAAGTCAGTATCTTCCAGTGTTGCACCATCAACATCTCATATCAGCCAGGATCAAATTGCACATCTCCTGAGAGCTCCACCAAAACCACAAAGCTCTAGCAAACCTATCCAACAATCTCCTGTTATGGGATACACTGAGTATGCCACTGCATCCAAAGAAACTATATCTGCAGTTGTAAGTCAAGTGACATCAGCTCTTAAAGCTTCCAAATCAATACCAGTAACTGTTTTACTCAAGGAACCACATGGACCTTTGGAACTATTAAATGCTGTTGGACATACTGCTGCTGCAATTCTTTCTAAATCAAATTCTAAATTTTTTCCTGTTATTTCGAAAAAAAATGAGCATGAAATGGAGAAGAATTGTGTAGAAATTCAATCAACCAATATTGTGTCCCAAGATGCTGACAAGCCTGGTAGTGTAAACTCTAGCGATCCATCAGAGGAACCTACTGCTAAGAAAGCGATCTGTAATACTGATGGAGATCTAGAATCACCAGAATCAAAAGCTAACGAGAAAATTCTATCAATTCCTACCTCTGCAACTGAAGATTTATCTGGTGCATCGAAAATGGAAGCAAATTCTGCTTTACTAAAAGAACTTGTAAATGAGGAGATTATATCCAAAGTTGATTGCAAAGAAGGAAACCATGCTGATGGGCTTTTAACAGAAGTAGATAACTTGGACAAACTTGATGAAATAAAATCTGAAGAGACACAAGAAATTGATAGTAAAACAAGTTTGAATATTACTGAAAAAAACTCTGAAATATATAGAGATAACCTGGACCATTCAGATATGTTATGTAAAAGTGAAGAACCTTCAAAAGTTGAAACTTCTGCTTTCAAAGCAGAAGCTTCAAACATTTACTCTGAAACGAAAAATAGCACTGTTGAACAGAACAATGAGAAAAGCATATCTTCATGTTTATCAGATTCAAAAAGTAATTCTGTTACTGATATTTCTAGTCTAGAGAAAGATGAAGAAAAAGATTGTAAGAAAATTTCAAAAAATGAAGTTGATTGTTTACAGCCTGACACAAGGTTAGAGACTGAGGAAAAGAACAATGACGGCATAGACAAGGTAATTTCAGATAAAACAGAGAATGTCATGACTCCAGATGAAAAACTGTCATCTTGTAAAGAAAAAGTGGTGGTGCCTTCTGGTGGCCACAGATCTGAGATTGAAAACCATTGCACCTCTTTTGTTATTGATGTCAAGGAAGACATTGTCATTCATAAAACTGATCTAGAACCCAATACCATTGATCTTGAATCTTCAAAATTGAATAAAGGAGTACAATATGAAAACGTATCAGATATTACATCTCCAATTGAAAATGAGGAAATGTCTGGTAATGTGTCATCCAGGCATCAAGAAATTCAGGAAAAATTACGGAAGCATATTACTAGCAAAACAAAGATTCTTCTCCCTGTTGAATCAGAAGAAACTGGACAAATAGCTGGAGGTTCAGGTAATCTAACTCCTGATGAACATTTTCCTCAATTTTGTGATAAGAAAGTTTCTATTGCAGAGAAATCTACTGTTAATACTGATGAAACTGACAAAGTTGTATATGATGTTGACAAATGTGATATTTCTAATGAAGTACAGAAAAGTTGTGTTGAGGACACCTCTAAAGAAAAGGAAGGATTCTGCAATCCTGTTTTACAAACAGAAGTTGAGGATTCAGTTTTATCTTCTGACATACCTATACAACTCTCTGATAATTCAAATGAGCAAAGGAGTGAAGATGCGTGTCCAACTAACAAGGACCACTGTGTTCCTGAACAATCACTTGCTGATGAAACACAGATTGCAGAATGTCTGGATGAACAAGTTTCAACAAATGAAAAACAGACATTAAGTGATGACTTAAAGAATACATCATCTTTGAATCCTGTTGATATACAGGCAGTTTCACTCGATGTTGATGATGATGTAGTTTTACATGAAGGAGAGAAATCAGTATCTAATGAAACAGTTCCATCAGAGAGAGAAGGAATTACTCAGACCTTAATTCCAAAACAAAATGAAATTGATGATGTATCAAAATCAGGAACAGTGTCTAATTTGCAGTGTGGGAGGCAAGATTTACCTTCTTCAGAATGTATCAGTGCAGATGGAGAAATATCAGTGAATGCTTGCAGTGATGCATCAAGTATTGATAATGTTGACGGCTTAAAACAAAGCACATCATTAAATTTTGGAGTAATACCAGAGATAGTTGTTACACAGCAAGAAGTTGATGTAGAATCAACTAATCCTTGTGATACAACAAATAATATGGACATCTCATCATCATCAGAGACCACAACTATAGGATTAGGAGCACATGATGATCAACAAGTGTCGACAACAATTGTATCTGTAAAAACATCTGAAGACAGCACACCAAATTGTGATAGAATTTCTGAAACAAACAATGCTGTATTAGAATTATCAAATGAGGGATCACCAAAACTGCTTGATACTACAGAGCGAGGTGAATCAAGTTATTCAAAAGACAATGTAGCAAATGAAACAAGAAAACGAAAGTCACCTTCAGGAAGAGAAAATTATATTTGTGCTGAAGAAATAAATAAGAAACAAAAAACAGGGAAAGATCCACTTAGTGAAGAGCAGGCAGTTTCTTCAATATCCAAACAAGGTAATACTAAAAAAGATCTGATTATTCCAAAAAAGAGAAAAATCCCTGTTGAATATAGAACAGATTTTGACAAATCAATGGAGGACTCGTTGTCAAAATCAGGGACTGATAATTTGATTAAAACTGCAGTCGATACTGTAAGTATCGGCACACTAGTCTCAAAAGTCATGCAGGGTGACGATCAAGTAGAAGATGTCAGACCATCTTATAAAACAACTGAATATACCTCAGATGAAAACCGTTTAGATGTCAGAGAGACACCAAATATTGCTACCAGTATGACAACTAACTCTACATCACAACCACAGTCCACCTTGTCAACAGCACAAGCATTGCTGTCTTTAGGAGATCCTCAGCCTCAGTTGTTGACAGCTCTAAAGCTGAAGCAAACTGAAGAATGTAGACAACAAAGAGACTCAATTTCACCAAAATTAGATTATTCTCGAACTGTAGTAGCAAGTTCCAATCCTGCAAAAGATGCTAATTTAGATTTCCCTGCATCTACAAGCTCTTTAGAGGTAAACCCTGGGGATAGAAGTTCATCTTCACTGACAAACAGAGCAGGCCCTCTTGAGGCAACAGATACTGAGAATCGAAGGGTATCAGTTATTGTTTATCCACAAGAAACTAAGAAACGACCGAAGTCAACAAGTAGTTTTGAGCATGAGATACCTACAAAGCATGCTCATTTAGATGTACCAATCTCTCGTGCCAGCAGTACTTCACCAAGATTGACTATAGCATCAACTGTACAAGAATCAATAAAACCACAATCACTGACGTATAGACAACAAAGAATTAGGCAGGACAATGTACATTCTACTCGACGGGGGCCCAGGGAGGATGTGTACTATAAGGGGGCATTATCAGTTCCTGGGTCTGACTCTGTCAACTTAAGTTCCATGAGATCTGGCAATAATCCTTTCATGCTGTCTGATGTGTCGAAAAAAGTTCCCAGAACATCATTTGTGACACCAACCAGCTTTGTATATTCTCATTCTCTTCACCCTTCTTACAAAGTAACAGATGCTGTACCTCGTGTGGGCTCCCAGGTACCTAATATTGTATCACGCGATGCCCATATTGTTTCCCAGGTACCACACATGGTTTCCCAGGTTACCCAGGTACCTCATGCTGTAGGACAAGGACATCATTTTGTCACTAATGGGCCACATATTGTTGCACAAGTACCTAATGTTATTCCCCAAGGGTCTCATGTGGTTTCCCAGTTTCCTCCTCATCCTGACTCCACAAGACCATTAATTTTATCAAATCCACCCCTTTCTACTACAGTCACCCATAGTAGTAATGTGTTGCCACATATAGCATTAAATGTTCCTCACCAGCTTGGTAGCATTCCGAATCCCTCACAATTAATTCACCACGTATACCCTCCTCAAGGTCAACATCACGTCCACAAGGGCGCAACACCTACGTTTATAATTACTGATCCACCAACTCACCAACCAGGCGCAGTTCTGATCCAGCAACCATACCAAGTTGTCCCGAACTCATCCACCATCCACGGATCCAAATACACACCACCTCTGCAGCCCATCAGAGGTTTTCCACCTATGATTGTTCGGGAACCTATGAGAAGAGGTGGAGAATTTCCAGTATTCAAAAACACTCATGTAATCTCTAATACTCCAAGTCAAGCTCAACCGATGCCAGGTCCTAGAGCTTACAACCCCTACTCAAAGCAGGTTCAAATGCAATCTATACAACTCTCTAGGCTGTATAATACGACTTTGCAGACTTCAGACCCAGACCAACCGATTGATCTCAGCTGTAAAAAGAAACCCGAAGAGCCTTTAGATATGTCCATTTCAAGTATTAGCAGGCAAACTAGTGCTGATGCTTCCTGCATTGCCCATGCTAGTCAAGGTGCTAGCAGCAGTCTAGTTCATCCTCCATTAAGGCCAACTCCTGAAACATCAACTCCTATGGCGTACATGCTTTTGCAGAAGTCTGCACAGGTGGTAAATCAGTCGCAACGAAGCCAGCCATATTCAATAAGAACAGTTTATGATGAGTATGAAAGTGATGAGCCTCAACTGTTCATTGATGAGACTGCTACTGCAGGTGATGTTAGAAAGCGATCAAGAACATTAAAAAAAGGTGGGAAGGGAAGGCATTCCAGACTTGAACAGAAAAAATAAAACAAGTTTTTGACGTTAAAGAAGATAATAGTTGGAATGTTTGTAATATACTGTATCTATGTGTTGTTGTTTGAAATAAGTGTAAAAATGCTATTATATGTGAAATCATAGACAGATGATACTATATTATTTAATAAAGCACAGTTGTATTCCGTTTACTAGGGAGCTTTTGATTTGTACAACAACATAACCCTAGAATGGATTCAGTCATCCATGACCCTCCGATGTTCTCTACACATTGTAGATTCAGGCCCAAATGCATTCTAGAATTCAGATGATAATGAGAACTTGGGGTGTTGGATAATGAGAACTCAATGTTCTTGCATGTACTGATTACTTCTTAATGATTTCATCAAAGTTTCCTATTATTTTTATTGATTGTAGCGGAATTGCAATTTAGTGGTTAAGATTTTGACTCCCAAACCAAAGATCCAAGTTTGAACCCTGTCACACCCCCCCCCCAATAATAGGTAGTTTTTCGCCGCACGACGTTAACCTTAACTTTAACATTAGTACCCAACATGCAGTGCGATAGCTCCACCTGTTTTGTAAGCAAATCGAAATATGCATGCACAAACCCGTAACTAACGTATGTTGAGCAGGTTGAAAATACTGAAATTAATGTAGTCCACAACACAAGATGAATAAATTATGACATCATCCATTAATGTTAAGGTGACTGTCGTGTGGCAAAAACTGCCTAATTCTACTCCTTAAGCCTTGTTATGTGACTCAGTGTGTAGAGAATTATTGCATCTGATAGTGGCAGTTATGTACTTTGATGTGAATAAATGAATAATTTAATAATTAAATTAAATAAAAATAAATGTTATTCATATCAAAAATTATTATTATTTAAAAAGCTGCTGGATGGGTCAACTTGTGCTCTCAGCAAGAAATGCTAAATTAGTTATCAATTTCTAAACAACATTGATTTACAGTTTTTTTAATTATAATTAGGGATTATATTTGTCAAGCCTATATCCAGATGAGTATAAAGTGTGCATACTATATTATTTAATAAAGCACAGTTGTATTCCGTTTACTAGGGAGCTTTTGATTTGTACAACAACATAACCCTAGAATGGATTCAGTCATCCATGACCCTCCGATGTTCTCTACACATTGTAGATTCAGGCCCAAATGCATTCTAGAATTCAGATGATAATGAGAACTTGGGGTGTTGGATAATGAGAACTCAATGTTCTTGCATGTACTGATTACTTCTTAATGATTTCATCAAAGTTTCCTATTATTTTTATTGATTGTAGCGGAATTGCAATTTAGTGGTTAAGATTTTGACTCC
This sequence comes from Anneissia japonica, assembly GCF_011630105.1. NCBI lineage: Eukaryota > Metazoa > Echinodermata > Crinoidea > Comatulida > Comatulidae > Anneissia > Anneissia japonica. The sequence continues at coordinate 581,238 of NW_022687459.1, read as the reverse complement.
CAAACCAAAGATCCAAGTTTGAACCCTGTCACACCCCCCCCCCAATAATAGGTAGTTTTTCGCCGCACGACGTTAACCTTAACTTTAACATTAGTACCCAACATGCAGTGCGATAGCTCCACCTGTTTTGTAAGCAAATCGAAATATGCATGCACAAACCCGTAACTAACGTACGTTGAGCAGGTTGAAAATACTTAAATTAATGTAGTCCACAACACAAGATGAATAAATTATGACATCATCCATTAATGTTAAGGTGACTGTCATGTGGCAAAAACTGCCTAATTCTACTCCTTAAGCCTTGTTATGTGACTCAGTGTGTAGAGAATTATTGCATCTGATAGTGGCAGTTATGTACTTTGATGTGAATAAATGAATAATTTAATAATTAAATTAAATAAAAATAAATGTTATTCATATCAAAAATTATTATTATTTAAAAAGCTGCTGGATGGGTCAACTTGTGCTCTCAGCAAGAAATGCTAAATTAGTTATCAATTTCTAAACAACATTGATTTACAGTTTTTTTTAATTATAATTAGGGATTATATTTGTCAAGCCTATATCCAGATGAGTATAAAGTGTGTGTACAGTACATCCCCCCGCCCACCAAAATTGAGAAGGTTCACATTTTTAAAAAGGAATCTTAAATCTACATGTAACCAGTAATCTCAACTCCAGCAGCGCAGCCCTAAAATACCGAAGCTGCAATCCATCCAGCTATTCTCCTTGACCCCCATCAGGGGTCTGAGCTGTCCCCCATACTCCGGTTGGTCCATTTTTGCACATCCAGTGGCATTCCTGGCTGTGGATCTGTTTGTTAATACTTAGAACGGTAAAGAGTAGATGTTATTTAATTCCAAGGTAATTCATTTTAATTCTTATATTTTTTAAGTTGATTTATTAAGCTAAGAAGTTAATTCATTCAAGGATTTGTTTGCGTTATCATTAGACCCAATGTATATATTAATGTTGTGTACATAAAAGGGTATGGTGGGGGCGGGGGGGTGATGGTGTTGAATTGAGATGTTTTTCTTGCATTGAGGTATAAAATTGTATACTAGGCCTCCATGACTCTTACTATTCAGTTTTCATGGACAACTCATGATATTACTGTATTTTCAGTAAGTTGTGTGGCTTCATACTTTGGTATTACAGGTCTTCCTCCAATAAGGACCACTTTTGGGACTGGTGTTTCCATAGCCCTTTGGTAGAGCTTTGGTCTTTCATTAGAATAATAAAGATAAAATGCATCTAAACTTAGGACCACAGAAAAGTGGTTTTTAATTAGAGGTGGTCTTTAATGAGGCTATTTCCAAATCCACATAACAATTAATATATTTATTATGACTAGCTTATACAGAAGCTACTTCGATCATAATTCATTTCAATTTTTACCTTTTGGTTTTCTTAATTCGCGCTCTCTGAAGAATGTGTTAACCAGTTTAAGTTAATGTAAATTGAAAACTAAAATGATTGTGAATTGTGGTAGGGAATAGAGATACGTAGTAGTAGAATTATAATAGTCTTATTTATGTGATAAACATATGAAGACGCATGCATTGTTCACAAAAGGCCAGTTTAATTAGCTTTAACAATTTCTATTAATTATTATTAGTATTTTTAAATATATATTGTTTATAATTATTAATTTATTATATTTTTTAAACATGAAGAAATGTGTATTCATTCTGAGTCTATGTTAAAATAATTATATGTAGCATTTATGTTTAGGGAATGTTACAGGGTGTCAATGTTCATTCTGTAAATGAGATTCAGTCATTGTCTTCAGAAGTAGCTTGTAATCGTATGTACTGTAGTTTCCGAATTATTACAAAATACAATCATTCAAATATTATATGCACATCATGGGGCTATTCGGTAAATCCTTGTCAATGGAGTAGTATTTAAACTGATTCTACTGTATTGCTAAAAGTTAAAGAGCGCCCTCAATAATACATCTTGAGAGTTATTGACACTGGTAATGTTTTGCTAGGAAAAATCGTTTATGATAAACATATTTATGTTTCTGTCTTTCATTAATGACCTCATTAGAAACAATACTCCAATATTCATTTTCGCCATGCATTTTCCATGTTTCTATACTTGGTAAATATTTGGTGCCGACTGACTTTTAGTTTATTACACCCGATATTTACAAAATTGCACCATTATTATTAAAAAGTAAATTATAAAAAGCTACTTAAATATACAGGAGTATTTTTCTGTTGTGCAAGATCTGAATTGAGAAGTGAACATCTGTAGTACAACAGCATTTGTTATTCTCTAATGTTTGAATATAATAAAATAAGAGCAAAAAACAACGTGTTCTAATTTGTTAGTTTTACTTGTTTTTGTGACCAGAAGAACCAACGGCAGTGGCGGCCCCAGATGGAAAGATATAGAAATGAATGACTATAATTTGCAATTATATGACTATAATATACGTGATGTATCATAGATAATAAAACTTAAAACAATTGTTTATGTATTTACATAGTTACCAACCGTCTCGCATCGTGCGAGACGGTGCATTTCAAAGTGATTTTGGATGAAACACGCATTTTGCAGAAACACATGCGTGATCCTAAATTTGTCACGCATTAAACACAAGCCAATCGCAAATTCAAGGGAAAATGTATTTAAAATTAAATTTGTATTGGTTGTTACATTAAAACTATAAAAACGGTGATGCAGTAACTTGAGTCATGAGAGAGTACAGTATTTCCTTGAAGGCCCTACTTATTTCACTTGAGTTACTAAAAATTGATCAGTAATGAAATTTTTGTGTAGGTCTACATAGTTCGGGTGCTCAAATTAAACATAGGCCTAATCCTACATTGAAACTCAAATTGGCTTTATTAATAATATTTTTGCTTATGTACCTGTATTATCAACAAACAAGCACTCCCAGAAATCGTTTTAAAACTGCTTAAAAATGATCAGATCGTCGAAGCGGTGGGGGAGGGGTGGTTCCCTGCCGCTTGGACCCCTTCCCCCAGCCAACTGGTATAGTCACTCACGCATTTCAAATCTCCCAGGTTGGTAACTATATATTTACTTTACTTACTTCAAAGCCGTGAGTCCACACCCACCTCAGCCCCATCATGGTTGAGGAATAACACCTCAAGATGGCCGGAATGACACTGTTATATAGTAAAATTCATCATCATCAGATCACCATGATCTTTTATCTGAAATTTTCTGCAATTAGAGATCTAATTAACTTCTGTATTGTACCATAGAAAATAAAACTTAATTGTCTTTGATGTATTTACTTTCATTTACCTACTTCGTGTATTACAGATAATTCAGATGTTAGTGGTCAGAGGTAGCGGAATCTTGCTATAAGATGTACGGTTCTGTACAGTACTTTGGCTGTACACCGATCTTTTTTTAAAACTCGAGTCATTAATTATGTAGTTCAATTCAACAACTTTCAGACACCTTACTTATGAAATTACGTTGCGGTCGAAAAGTGAGTACCAAAACCCCCTTGAAAATATGTGGGGTACGTTTCCCCCGTCTCAGGCCCGTAGCCAGGGGGGGTTTTTATGGTTCGGGCGAATCCCCCTTTTCTAGCGAACCCCCTGTTTTGTAGCGAACCCCCTCGAATTTTTGAATGAGTCCCACTCGGAAAGAATATCTGTTTTTAACTTACCCAGCATTAAATCAAAATTTAGCACCTAATTCATTATTTATTGGTCACCCGTTTTTAAATTGTAGCCTGCGATACAAGCCTACATTTATAGAATATCTTGGCTTCAGAAGTTCGGAGATTTAGAACTCCGGCAAACCATAACTTTACGATAGCTCCCATAAGGATGGCAAACATCGATAAAAACTTTCACTGGCCTTTGGCTGAATGTTTGTAATAAATGTACCAACCAGTAATAAAACCGGTTTCCGTCTACCTAGAGTAAAATTAATGGCGCCACCAAACGAAGATAAAGTTTTGCGACTTAATCCACCAAATGCAGCTAAAGTTTTGCGACTTAATGATTGTGGATTGTGTGGTTAGTAAATTCCATAGCCATACTCTCCATAGCTCACACTAAACTATTTGCTGATGGAGCATTTTTGGGGAATTGACTCTCCTTTTTTTCCATCCCAAACAAAATATTATTAACAAATCAACATGGTCCATCTTAGTCTTCATAGCGAGTCACAAAGTGACGAAGTTTGTTTTCAACAGCAGACACACACAACAGAACGGAGTGCGTCAAAATCTAAAAAATACGTACTGGCATATTGTAATATACATTCCCTTGTTGTACAATATGACATGCCTCATTAACGTAACATACACTGAGGATCGCCAACGAATTGGGTGGGTATTCACACTTTTACGATATGGTGAACTATTTCGATTAAAATGTTAAAGTGATTATATAAGAATTAGATGAGTCACTGTCAATAAAACAATTCGCGGAAGAGGAGTATTCAAAATATCGGTACTATTAATATGGGACTATTATTCAGATGACTGACGCCGTTCTCCATCAACAATTGATTTTATGCGCATTATTTATCCACAATTCTTATCTACAGTATATACACTAAATAATATTTACACTTACAATTTAAAAAAGAAGTTACCAACAACGACATCTAAATAGCTGTGGAAAAAACAAATTATCAGCCTGCTCTCTGTTTGAATAGTGATCGTAATTGAACAATAATGATGCAGCAACACGCTTGGTTAACTTGTAAAAATTCAGAGCCTTCTGTTGTTTGCCCATAAAACAAATTTTGGAGTGTTATACAGTACGATTTCAAAACATTGTCATGGCAATGAAACAGCTATAATATTGAAAACAAACAATTTGAAACAAAATCGGTGTACGAATTCAAATAAATATTTACAATAGATTTTAATTTTCAACTTATCAAATTTTACGACCAATTTTTACATACATTTGTGAGTGCTGGTGTGTAATAGACATGCAAAGCAAACATTAGCGGTTAGCTGTATAATATCTTTGAATATCATTTTAGACTGATTCATTCATATGCTTGGTCATCTTGTAATCATTTAGAATTCAACAGTTTTTACTAATAGGGTCCGTATCTTTACACTTCTCGACGTTGTATCAAATTTTAGTTGCCATAGACCCGGTTTCATACACACTCGCTAAGTAAATTTCAAAGGAAACTGTTTTCCCCATTTTTCATATTGTTAAATACTCCTATGCAATACTGTAGGCCCCTGGTATAAAATTGACAGAATAATTAGACACTCTGTAAAGATCGATTATGCCTTTTTATATAATATTGTAGGCCATAGACCTAATGTGTGTGAAGTACTGACTTTGTTAATATCGAATGGGTGAAATTGCGCACAAACTTCAAACTCTTGGCCTAACATACAATGCCAGAGGAAATGATATCACGTTTTAGTCACCAAAAAGGATTTTCCACGGACGCACAGAGTAAGGCCTTCTAATAGTATGACCCAAAGCGAACGAGTTTCTGGTCTCGAAAATCCAGACACTTCGTTAAGGCCTATAAAGTACAAAATAATGTACAGTATAATTCATTGAAAAAGCTTTAAAATGAAGGACTTTTAAATGAAGTTTATGTATATAGGCAATAATAATATTTTGCTAATCTTGGGTTTTTAAAAGCAATCTTCGGATTTTTTAGACCCAATCTTGGGAATTTTGATTTTCCCTAGTGATCACGCTGCATTTAGAGACAGAATTGTACCCCGACAAAATCAAACTAGTGTAGGCCTTGGCTTAAGTACAGTATGGAGTACTACTAGGCCTAGGCTTTTGTTGTAAAAGTTGAAGTGCATGTAGTAGGACGCGCCATAGGCCTATATTTAAAAAAAAATACATTTTGTTAATTATTATTGGTTGGCCTGGGACCTAGGCAGGCAGGCCAGCATTGCCGTCGAATGTCCTGGGATTAGACGAAACGTCAGTGCACATGTTTACAAACGCCATTGATTGAAACATGGACCTATTCTTATTAATAGGTCCATGATTGGAATGAAAATAGACGCGCTGAATTTCGTTTGTTTTATGAACGATAGTATTTATCGAACATTTTATCTATATAAAAACAAGATTAATATTGTAGAAATTGTATTTCTAAAGATTCATATATAATTCATATTTCATTTGGTAGACAATAAATATTCAGTAAGATACTAAGATAGATACTAAGATACAGGGGACTACCTAAGGGCCCCACCGGGGCCCTTAGGTAGTCCCCTGGACCCCACGCCCAGAGAATCCCCCCTTGAAATGACCTGGCTACGGGCCTGCGTCTCCCTATGATCTGCTCCCATGCTGGTAACCAGTAGGCCTAGAGCCACTACCCGGTCCCCTCAAGGAGCGGACACAACACAATGGTTGAAAAAATGGCTCCTCTGCCGGGAAATAGCACATACATACTTGTGTGTATTCAAAAATGAATGTCCCTCTCTTAAAAGGGTGATAAATTTTGATTGCAACTACTGTAATTATGGCCAGCTTGACCATTAATACCATTGTGTCACATTATTATTATTATTATTATCATTATCATTATTATTATTATTATTATTATTATTATTATTATTATTATTATTATTATTATTATCATCATCATCATCGCCCTCATCATCTTCATCGTCATAAAGGAAAGGCGCATTTAAACAATCTTAACAAGTGGAACCATAGGTCGCTCTTTACACTTTTTTAACACAGAAAAATACGAGAAAATGGTTTTAATTCTTTTTTTTCCAAAAATCAGATTATTAAAATTGTACATGAAAAGGAATCTTTTTATACCATAACTCTATTTTTATATGATGTAAAATATTGATGTTGATGAGCGATACATGCTGTAAATTGTACTACTGAATTGACGAATAAAAGTGGGATGAACCCACAAAAGAGAGCAAAAAAAAAGTTAAGGCGCATTAGAAAAATAATGATTTTTTTTATACCACTCCAGGTGGCGTTCTACATATAAACATTACTCAATAGACTACAAATGTGACTTTACAATTAATAACAAAATGTGAGTATAGTATTGAACATTTTGCATTGTTAATTCACTAGTTAAATGGCAATTTTGTCGTCATTCTATGGTTATTATTTAGACTAAGTTTGTTAGGCAGCCGCATTGAAGGCAATGACATTTTCCACGACAGAAGCATGCACTGACATGGCTGCATTCTATTCAACAACATAATACTAATTCCAAGTGACTCGCTAAAACCTTCAAAGAAACTGGCTAGAAACGTTATTTACAGTAATTAGAGCTTGGGGCTTGTTAACTTCCGTTCGTTGTTTACATTGTAGATTCGTGACTGTTTTTCATTGACATTACTGTATATGCAATTTATTACCCGGTCTATAATTATCTGGTGCACAACTTTTAACCTTGAATAATCAAAATTTGTTATAGCTCGACATAAATATTCAATTTCTATATTATTTTTAAAGGACAGCGAAAGTGATTTAGGTACCGTAGGCCCAAATGTCACCGTCTTTATCAATACTGATATTATTATCTTCATGGATGACGTACTTCCATGATGTCGATATCAAATAAAGCTACTACTGTAGTGACGGATCCAGAAATTCGAAATAGAGGGGATCCAGGGGGGACTTTTACACATGGATTTATGATTATGTCACCTCCATGGTCCATGCTCCAGATGACCGGAAACGACTTAAATATGAATACAATTTCCTTTTTTTTCTCCTCAATTTTTCAATTAATTTTTGAATAATTTATGCGGGGGGCAGTTGCACACTTCCACTTTTCAAATACATAGCAGTTGAGCCTTTTGTATAGGCCTATAATAATAATAATATTAATAAAAAAAATAATTGGCCTAATGATAGTAATAATAATAGGTCTAATAATAATAGGTCTAATAATAATAGGTCTAATAATAATAATAATAATAATAATAATAATAATAATAATAATAATAAATAAGAATAAGAATGATAATAATAATAATGAAATAAAGCGCCGGTATCCGTTTAACAGGAAACGCTCATGGCGCCCTTCTAAAAGAAAGTCGAAATGTGAAATACATTGTTTATCTTTCAGCTAATGACAGACAATCGTATATTCAAATTGGACCTCATTGGAAATGGGCTGGACTTCGACCTAATGGGCGTTCCTTATGCTCGGTAATTTTTACTTTTCTTTATCTCAATCCATTTCTTATTTTGCTTGTGCATGTTGAGCATCGAATAAATTCAATCAATCTCAAAAATATTATATCATGAAAAATGTTTGTATGAAGATATAGTTATAGTATTATGTTTATTGTTTGAATATGCTGTATTTATGAATCTATATATTCATTTCTATCGAATAGTACACTTTTTATAAATTGTATTTACCCATGACAGTCGGAATGCTAACATAGTTTGTTTGCGCTATTGCGATCTATTAGTCCAAACCAATACCATGTATTTAATAATCCTCACATCATTCCGTAATATGATGATACTATAAATAATAATATTTAATATGATAATGCTGATATAAGAATTGTGAAATACTATTATGTTGCATCAGCAGCATTGTCCATTGCGATAACTGAATACGATAATTTTAAGGTTGGGGTGCTCACTAACTTTCAGTGGCAGACTTAAGGGGGGGGGGTGGAAAGCCGGCCTGCCCCCCACCCCACACACCTAAATCTTTCAGAATGGTAAAAAAAATTGGGGGAAAAAATAAATTCAAATTTAAAATCTGAGAGTGCCATTCTGGCCATCTAGAGGAACCAACCATGGAAGGGCTGAGGTGGTGGGAACCCATCATTTGGCATACTCCATTATAATTCTTTCTCTGTTTCTTAATCTTTTTTCAATATTTTTCTATTCCAGTGATGTAGACAAAGAAGCCACCTATCAGAAAAGAATATCCGGACTAAAAGGGCAACAGAACTTACCAATTTTTCATAGATAGCCACAAATTGTGTCACTTATCAAGCTTCTGGATATGAAATTAATTAAAATATAGTGTGAATTTTATTTTTAAATCTTTTCCTCTGCAAAATCGCAAAAATAATGTTAGCAATATGTATTAATTGTTGTAAGTTGTATGTTTATTAATATTGTATTATTACTGCTAATGTTTATCTTATTAATAAAGTTACCCATTTGTTGTAAAGAATATAGACATGTAAAATAAAATCAATAAAATTAGGTCTATTGATTTTTGCCGGATGCACATGATATAGACAGTATATAAATATAAAATGTATACATATATCCCAACTTGATTTCAATATGCTTGAAAATAAATATCAAATGGAATTGTGCATCTCTTCTCATGTTATTAAATGTCGGTGTTTACTGCAATAAATTCAACAGCTAAAATATCCTTATTATAAGCTTAACCTAAAAGTGAAGAATTCATCTTCATCAATATGTGCTACTTTAATTATTAAACTATCAATTCTTTCGAGGACGCCCTCAACAAAACATAAAACCGGAAATGACGTGGTTGCTAAGCAACAAGCTCATGCATAATCATGAATATTCAGTGACACCTGTTCTAATTAGACTAACAATAAAATCTTTTTGGTCGATTTTGTCAAAACTGAGCTAAAAGTTTTTATTGTTAGTCTAATGAGCACAGGTGTTACTGAATATGCATGAGCTGTAGCCTAGCAACCGACGTCATTTCCTGTTTTGTAAAATTCGACAGCACCTTCTCTGAAAAGTTTCGAAATTTGTTGATATCGCGTGAATATATTTGGAAAGAGTGTTTATAAGATATTGTAGCCTGTAATAGTGCTATATTCGAATTCGAAGTGATTATAATATATTTAATTCGATTATATACTGATTAATAATCATGAAATATATAATATTATTATTAATGCAGTTACGACAAATGAAGTACACACGATGATGTATTATTAATTACACAATTTGCTTTTATTTCTTACATACTCGGAAATATTACATCAGAACTATATAAACGTAATACTTTATAAATAAAATATAAAGATTCTAGTTTTATATAATATAATATAATAGGCCTAATGCTTAGGCCTAATTATATTTAAGTATGTAATATCGTTCGTTTTATTAGAAATAGGCCTAATATTGGCAAATTTGATTGAATTCCGGCGATCCAGTGATATGAATCCTAATAAATATCCGCGCACGATTATTTGTAGAATTAAGACCTCATACATCAGGCTATTGATAGCATCTTGTGTTCCGGCAATTTAATACACATCGTGTTCCGCTGAAAATGATTGTACATCGACTTCCCACTTATTGATGGATCGGTAGATTTGACCTGGGACACTGAAATAAAAAAGATTGAACTAGTGAGAAATACATTCAAACTATTTCCATTTTGGCATCTGTGTTAAATTAGGCATAATTAAGTATAAATCTCGTTAGATTAAAAATACTTTTTGGAAACTTTCATGGCGTATAGGAATACAAATTCAGAAAATAAAATGGATTGTTTGATAGATTTAATACTTTACGTAAAGTGTACATGTTAATAAAGCGTTATTTTAATATGAGTGGGTGACTACGCTCCCCAACATGCCACCCCAAATCGACAAGGTCCAATTTTTTAAGACAGTCGAAGAAGTAATGAATACACATTTTTATTTATTTTTTTGTAATAAAACTTAAAAGCGAATATTAAATCTTAACATTTTAACCAATACTCTGTCGGACCCCTGTATTGTCCTATAATAACAAAGCTGCGGTCCAAGTTTTAGGTGGACCCTCCATATTTGGTATGATCATTACATGTTATGTTTCTATCTGAGCACTGTTATTATTTATATAGGCCTATTTATTTATATAGCATTTCGAAAGACGGTTTAGATTTTCCCTACATACTATCTTGATATATATATATATATATATATATATATATATATTATATATATATACTATATATATATATATATATATATATATATATATATATACCTATATATATATATATATATATACCTATATATATATGTATATAACTGTCTCTTATACACATCTAGATGTGTATAAGAGACAGTATATATACTTGACATCAAAATAATGAGCTGCACGACGTATGCTCCAAATAAGTATAACATGTGAGTCAAGTACGAAAATAAATGACAGAGGTTGACGTGTTACAGAACATAAAATATATATTATTTAATATATATATTTGGTGTAGAATATTTAAGAAAAACAACAATAAATATAAATATAAATATAAATAAATAAATAAATATAAATATATCGAAAAACGAATACAATGCAGGAAATAAATCAAATTGTATAAATACACCGAGATTGTATTTTAAATTTAATTTTTTAAAATTTAAACCAAAGCAAGTTTGATGACCCATGGATCGTTTTTAAGTCACTATATAAATAATATTACACTTTATTAAATTAATTAAAATGATAAAAACAATTATAGAATGTATGTACAATGATTTTGAGAACATTAACGGCATTAAGATCATGAATTTATATATTTAGCGATTGTTATTATAGGCCTATTGTATTTAAATTAAAACTAAGTCACTATATAAATAATATTACACTTTATTAAATTAATTAAAATGATTTTACTGAGCCTACTTTTAAAGAGTACTTAGATTTACATTGTTGAATGTAGGTTGCAAAAACATGTGCCCACGATTACACGGGGTATGTCATTACACAACAACAAATCTTTAGCTCTGTTTTTTACTGTTGTTTATTTTTTTCACTCAGATATTCCGGTTTAATGTCATTGTGTGAAAAGGACTCAAAACAATTTTAGAGCACAGTCTCCAGTCTGAAAATGTGGGCCTGAACAACAACACAACTAAACAGCAATTTAATCGAACACCATGAAGGCATACAGGCTTGTACAACTACAGTATGGTACACTCACTTACCTATACGTATATTTTCTTACTTAGAAGAAACACCATTTCAAAATTCAATATTTTAGATGTTTTTGCGACGACGTGTACGACACAGTTCCGGTAGTTCACATACACGCTTGCTTTAACCATAATTTGGATATTATGAGACAGGTGCACAACAGGTAGGCTATCTGAAGGAAAATTGCTGCCAAGGACAGTAGTGCCCTACCAGGCTAACTACAAATTATTAGTTCAGCGCTCATCCCTTATTTTTAGCGTCCATCCTCGAATTGGTCTAGCCCTGGGGCCGGGACCGAAACGGTATCCGACCAGTTTGTCAAAATCCAATTTGTCCAAACCCATGATTGCCGTATTATGGCCTCTTTGCCGAAACCTAGTTTGCCGAATCCAGTTCACCGAAACCATAACAACCCAGTTTGCCGAAACCCCGTTTGCCGAATCATTTGCTGTCACCATCGTTCAAAAGTACAGCATACTGTGCTTTTGAAAACGCGATGGGTGGATCAGGGAGGAGCCATATATTTGCATTCCCGTATTTGTACCCGTGTTAACGCTCCGCTTTGAATAAACGCCCCTTCTAAAGCCTCATGTGGAATAAACGCCTCTTTCGAAAACACCCCGGCGTATATTTTTTCCTCGAATAAACTCCCCCTTGAATAAAAACACTCCCAACACTTTCTGTTGGTGCTCTACTCCAGTAGAATTACATTTTAATTACAGTGGAATTAAGGGGCGTTTGAGTATATACAGTACGTATCCATTTACACAAAAAAATAAATACCTGCCTCGAATAAACACCTCCCTCGAATAAACTCCCCCTCAAAAACCATTCTCAACAATAAACGCCTCCTCAAAAACCATTCTCAACAATAAACGCCTCTGGGCGTTTATTCGACGAAATCGTCTGGACCAAAAATGATAATTTGCATATCCATACACCGTTATTTTATTGTCAATTTCTAATATTGTGGTATAAAAAAACCCCTAAAAAACTACCAACGCGAACACATTGATTTTCTTTTATGCCGGGACCCTGACAGCTGCTCTAGTCAGCCCTTGATTCGGGTGTATAATTGTAGATTATAATTATTTATTTCATTTAGGTATACATATTATTATCTTAATTAAACTTTATACACTTATTATAAATATGCTTACAAGACATTTTATCTGACAGGCCTATTTAATTATTCTTTTTGCTGATAGCTAAATTGTTAATCAAGTTTGATTTACAGAATAAGACAAAACGAATAACTATAATAAGCAGTTAGGCCTATTTATTATACGAATAAAACAGTGATCGCGTCGCACTTTGCAATGGAAGAGAGTCAATTTCGCAATTCTGGAATTTTCCTCTTTAACAATAGACATGTAATAGATAGTTTCTTTTTTTCCAGATAAATCATGTAATTTTCTTTCTTCTTTGAGAGTGGAAAAGAACAATTTCCAATTATGGATGAATAGATATCTAGGCCTATGTCTATGCCCTTACTTTCCGCTGGCTCCACCAGTTCGCAGTAACGGTAAAAGAGTGCTCCATCATGAATGTTATGCTGTTCTTAATGTTTCACTGCTTTTGATTGACTTTTGGCAAAATGGGATTTCGGCAAAGTGGACTAGGCAATCTGGGATTCGGCAAACTGGATTTTGACAATATGGCGTTGACAAAGGCCGAGTTGGTGTATGGGCCGAGTTGGATAAGGGCCGAGTCGGTTAAGGGCCGAGTTGACAAGGGCCGAGTTGGTGGTATGGGCCGAGTCAGTATGGTCCGAGTTGCCCCAACTCGGCCCTTGTCAACCCGGCCCTTATCCAACTCGGCCCATGAACCGAGTCGCTTTTGAATATTTTAATCTTAATGCCGTAATAATATTATATTAATTTGTCGTCACACATTAATGTATTAATGTTTTATGTTATTATCCACAAAGAAATAAAGGAGATACACGAACATGCAGTACGTAGGCATGTTAATTTAGGCCTACTTTGTTTTAATTTTAATGTAATTATCGGTATTGCCTTTTGACGTATTTTAATGTTATTTGTTAATCTTGTCATTTGTCCACATACCTCGAATGGCACTGCGCCAAAGTTACGCCCCCCCCCCCTTTCTGTCGGACAGCTGAACCCCCGGAAGATATATCCTACGGTAGGCCTACATCCGCCACTGATTTGAATCACTGCTAGCTGCCACTGATTCCAAACCATGGGAGTATGTATATCCTACAAACTCATGTATCGAATTCTCCCTAATTTCTGAAATGACTGAAAAAATGGTCCCCAAATCAGCTGGGCGGTGGCGCTCATTAATTAGCAGAACCTGTAAAAACATCAATAAACGGCTGGATAGAAGCATGGGGAAAGTAATAGGGTTCAATGGGAGGTGGAAGAGAAAGAGGTGTACTCCCCACATCAGTTTAGATAGAGTTTATACTCGAGTACAGTTATTAAATAGAAGAGTATACAGACTAGGTATTCTAGCATGGCATAGCTTCAATACGTCATGCTATATAAAATAATTAAAAGGCGGTTTTGTTGATGACATGTGAGGGTGTGTTTATGGTAGTTGCAACATGGACACTGCATCTATACTGCATCTCCAAAGCGGGCCGGGCATCAGTTTCGGCAAGGAATGATAACATGGATTATATTTGGTGTAGGTTTAAATCAATAGTAGACCTAGAGAACAACTCAAAAACGCTTCGACAACAATATCTTTTAAGAGTATTTATGATACATTTAGGCAACCATTGACATAAAGCATACTGGAAGAGAGTAAAGAGTATTCTTGTGGGCAGTCAAATTAACAATATAAGCAATACTAGAATGAAGAGGCAGTAGCAAATGCACATTAATATGTATTTTACTGACTCATTAAAAAGTAAATTCAATTTCATCTTTACAATTATCTTGGTATTCACAATGACCATCACATTTTACCTATTTAATTACATTACTTTCAACAATGTAATAATTTTAGGTTATCCGAAAAGCTACGCGATAGGTTGTTAATACATGCTTTAAAAAATACTTTTTAAAGCTACAATTGTGTAGGGTGTGGCTTACACCAGACAAGCTCTCTGTGTCGTTCACATAGCAAACAAGATACCTGACGTAAACATATAATGCCTCTTGGATTTTTGCCTTGGGAAATCTACTTAATAACATAACATAACAAAGGAGATATTTTATTAAATACTTTCAACATATGATTTCTATATCTAGAAATTTATCTTAAAAAAGATACAGAAAATTCAATATCCACTAAACATATACTGTTTCCCAAAATAATATTTCCTGTACAGTATATATAACTGCTCTCGGAACATCTTTGATATGTTTATTGGACTTTTTTTTTTAGCAAAAAATATAAAAAACCAATTCATTTACTTTCTGATCAATTGAAATCATCTAAAGTTCTGTCCAGACTATCAGATTTTATTTGACAAAAAACTGTTTTATGCCCATACATAGTCATGATGTGCCCATACATAGTCATGATGTGCACATATATAGTCATGATGTGCCCATATATAGTCATGATGTGCCCATATATAGTCATGATGTGCCCATATATAGTCATGATGTGCCCATATATAGTCATAATGTGCCCATATATAGTCATAATGTGCCCATATATAGTCATGATGTGCCCATATATAGTCATGATGTGCCCATATAGTCATGATGTGCCCATATATAGTCATGATGTGCCCATATATAGTCATGATGTGCCCATATATAGTCATAATGTGCCCATATATAGTCATGATGTGCCCATATATAGTCATGATGTGCCTATATATAGTCATGATGTGCCTATATATAGTCATGATGTGATGTCATCATAACCATACTTAGGCATGTCGCTAAAGGGAAACAAAAATATTTAGGCATGTCACTTGTTTTTGTTGAAAAAAAGTGATAGCATTGACAGAACTTAACAGCAGTCTGTCCATGAATGCCTAATTATTTCCGGGATGTCTCTGTCATGTTTTCTCCCATTCAACACATGACAACTTGCATGATACACTGATGCAATTAAATAGTGTTGCTGTTTTTATATTTTTCTATTCAAAGTGGGAAACAGTAAACTATACTAAAATTGCAAACTAATGTTAGAAGAACAAACAAATGAAAATGAACAACATATAAAGAAATTACAAAATAATAATAGTAACATTACTATGTGTTTCAAAGATTAAATACACTTTTAATAAGGTATTTGAATATCTTGTTCAAAATTTGATTTTTATATTTTCAGATTGCATACAAATTAATCAATGATAAAATGAACCTAATACTAAAGAAATGTTAATGTTGTTAGTGAAAATGCTCAGTTTTACTTGATAAGGCACGTATATAATGGTATGCATTTCACAATGAGCAATTATAAAGTCATGTAATTTGTAAATTAGTATTCTTTTAATTTCAAATATATTTTAAAGTATTTCACCCATTTTCCTAAATTCTGAATCATTTTTTTTTGGTTTGAAGATACATTATGTTGTTAAATCTAGCCAGAATACATTCCAATTTTTTCACAAAACTGCTGTGTTGCAAAATTTAAAAACAGAAACAACATTTCTGCAGTTACTCTACTTGTTTCCATTGAGGTCCTAACATTGACTTGAGCAACTACAGTATTTGACTAGTTTTTTTAAAAAGAGAGCAAAGTGTTGAAAATAGATTTTAAGCACCAAATCATTTTTGGAAAAAACACAATTGAAATTCCAACGTGTAGCTTAGGCTTAATGTAAAACTGTCGCATATCAACAATCCACAAACACTTGCAAATGCCATAGTTATGCATGACAGATCCTCGACAATTTCATACCAATATTTGTCAATTCTCAGTTAGATTAATGATTTTTAAAGCAATGTATAACCGACACAAAATTCAAGATATCTGTGTACCTGCATTGCAAAGGGGCACACACTGGCAAGGAGCAGAAGACATTATAATTAGTAACGCAAGCTTTGTTAAAAACCAGCTGATATGTATAACAATTTTTACAGAATGGCACCCTCTTATTTCACGATTACTGTAATTAGACTCTACTTCGAATGAACACCATGAAGTTTATCTACTGGTGCCGGCAGACTACATATTAACATATCTCCAATATCTGATTTCACACACAAAACCCCACAAAAAATATTAACAAATACCACAAAGCCTTATATCCTAATTACAGAGGGGAAAACTTACATCAATGATTCAATTCCAGTTTGTATTGGACATTCTAATGCTGAACACAACTCACCATTAAAAAAAAAAGAAGAAACCTTACTTAGCTTTTTGTAATCTACCTATCAGCTACACCCACAATTGAAATTCATTGCTCCACTGACAGGCATAGCACTTTCCCCCATAACAGAGGAATTCAATTGCAAATGAACTGTGTGCATCTTCTCTTTGATTTCTTTACTCAAAGGCATTAGCACAGTAAAATCAAGACAATAAACACCAAGTTTGCGTCCAATATCACAATACAAAAAATAACAAGCAATACCAAAATCAATATATAAAATATTTCAAAGTATAATTTTTCAAATTAAAATCAATTTATTGATGATAATAATAACAAAAGTTATATTTATTGAATACTTGTTTTTATCTATGGTAAGGTATTTTCAAATGTCAACATAAGATAAACCAATAGGGAATACATTACAGTACAGTACACTACATTGTTGAGCTGTTTGCCAAAAAATCCTTTACATGTTTATATTTAAAAAAAAAAATCCTTTACATGTTTGTATTTATCCTCCTTGGGAATCTAGAGCAGATGTGTACTTACTTGGCACATGTGTAATATAGCATTTTATTTCAGTAAAGAAGATAAACTAAATATATATTGCTTTGCCCTAACTAATACATAAAATCCATAGACAAAGAAAAGCTTTAACAGTAAATAAAATGTGTCACTGTACATCAAAATATTTGTTTTTCAAATGAGATGGGAAAAAAAAAAATTTCCTAATCCTAAAAAAAAATATTGAAGTTGGTATGCATACTATTGGAAGATGGTGTGTAATTTAATACACACAGATCTAGTTTGAACTAAAAAAGCTGTAACATCAGGGTTTGAACGCTTTGCCTTCCAAGGATACTGTCCATGTGTGTAAATACTATCTACAAACCGATATTATAATTTGAAATACTTATCATTTGAAAAAACAGGAAAGATATTTTAAACTATGAAAGCTAAACAATATGTCAACCAAATAACAAACATGGTCATGTTTAAAAAATTTGAAATATAAACAGTTCTAATTTCTCGTTAATTATATACTCACATATGACCTATGACCTTGTCATCTTAATTTAGTTCATTTCACAATCCTTACCGAATAAAATTATAAAAAGAATGCGGTGTTTGTTTTCAACGATCGTATAATTATGCGGCGAGTTGTTAACGCACTCTTGAATATGATAGATGGCATGGCATGTGATGGCGTGTATCATTACGAGGGCTGGTCACCGCTCATCAAATCTTTACAAGTCTTGCTGAGGTCTGCGAATGAGGGCCGATCCCTGCGTTCAGTTTGCCAGCATCTGCCCATTATCTCATATGCTTCATCAGGTGTGCTTCTTTGATGTAACCGTCCACCACCTTCGAGAAATTCCACGATTCTACCCGATGGTACTTCCTTACCATTTTTGTCAAGGTACCTGTGGAGAAGAAAAGATATTCAATCTTTTCTTAATACACTTTCTTTTATCGACAAGAAACACCTCTAACTCTGTTACTTATATCTTGGTCCACTTTTATGGGTGTTTTCTACTAAATTTTTCCACTTTACTATATATCAAGAGCATGTATGACTTTGTTCTACAATACAGTTTACTGAGGCTTGTATCGTCGTTTGTATTTATTGATTTTATTAACAGATTTTTCATTTTTAAAAAATAAAAATATGATGACGATGACGATAATATAGATAAATTTAGTGACATACGTTGGTGCCATTCCATACGTAAACATCTCCCACATCAAAACGCCAAAGCTCCACACGTCCCCCTCACGACTGAATTTAAGATGAAAAATGCATTCTGGCGCATACCTGTAAAAAATAATCAACCGATAGCTAAAAAAAATGTAACATCATAATAAATATTTCCAGAATCTAATTTTCTATATTATTATTACTGTTTCTATATACATATAACATAAACATAACAAAACTAGAAACTTATAAATTGACAAACATATAATTAGAAGTGACTCTGCAATCTAAAAATACTACTGTTTAGCTCTGTCTAGATTATCAAATATTCTACTTTGGTCATAATGTGATGTCATCGTGACCAAATTAACGCATGTTTTTGTCAAATGAAATTTTACAGTCTAGACAGGGCTTTACAAATAAACAATTCAAAAGTTGACTAATATGAGGAGATGGGGAGCAATCAATAATAAATTAGCATATAAAATAAAGGTGGTACATAAAAAAATAACATAAGAATAAAGTTACCATTTGTATGGCATGTCCACACTGCCCTTGACAACATAATAATCTCTATCAGACCCAAAACTCTTGGCTAGGCCAAAATCAGTTATCTTGACGTGGTCTTCACTGGCTACCAAGATGTTCCTGGCCGCTAAGTCCCTGTGCACAATACACATACCCTCCTGGTTTCCAAGATAGTGCATAGCCTAGAAATGAAGACAGATGTAACGCCATATTAATTTAATTGTTTGTGTCAAAGCTCTCCTGTTTCCAAAAAATCTAATGCGGAATGAATGTATTTTTTTTTTTTAATTATGTTTTAATAATATTATTTTAATGGTTGAATTGACCATGAATACCATGAATTGCTGATGCAAACTAAAATGGCCCCGAAACTGCTAAATACCGGGATGGTGTCCGGCAGGAGATAGTTTAGCCAATTGTATTTAAGAGTAAAATACAGTATTTAAGAGTAGTTCAGCCTAGCTTAAGGTAGTTAGGGGCATCCTGGTTACGACATTAAACTCCACCCGGTCGAAGCGTCGGTGACTAAACTGACAACCCTAT
Organism: Anneissia japonica; assembly: GCF_011630105.1. Classification (NCBI taxonomy): domain Eukaryota; kingdom Metazoa; phylum Echinodermata; class Crinoidea; order Comatulida; family Comatulidae; genus Anneissia; species Anneissia japonica. The sequence continues at coordinate 561,347 of NW_022687459.1, read as the reverse complement.
CTTAGTGGCTGCTGAGGGGAGGCTGTTTATGGTCACCCAGCAGCAAGAAAAATCAATAGTTGAACAAAGGGCGGATGAGCTCCTCGGAGTCAACGGCCAACCATTAATTAGTTTAAGGAATAGGAGTAGTTCAGTCTCATTGTTATTATTTTTATTATGATTACTATTTTTTATTGTATTTTATTGTTGTTATTTTATTGTTATTTGTATTTTCTCGGTTGGCCTATATCCTTTCTTTGTAAAGCGCATAGGGGCAATGTGCAATATGCGCTATATAAATATAACATTATTATTATTATTAAAGTGCATTTCAGTTATATCATCTTTATTTTCTATGTTGTCTGACATTTAATAAAAACAATCGTATATTTACAAACATATATTCCAGGGCTAGCATTTGCTGTTGAGAAATCCTACAGTAAGAAATAGGCAGGTCTACTAGATTGATTTGTATTATTTCGCTTCATTGTGTTACGTGATAATTTCACTTTTCGATTAAATAACCATCTTTTCATAGAAAAGAGCAAATGACGTCAGTAAAAGAACATTAAGGTCACCTCGTTGAGTAGATTCTGGAACGCAATTTGGCCAAATCTACGTATGCAGAGAAGGTAGGACGCCAGGTAGAACAGTCACGCATGAGTGATTCCAACCGAAAACCAACAGAAATATAGTAGCTTGCACCAACAATATGCCCATATTTAGTCACGATGTGCCTATATATGGTCATGATTCTATGTTATGACCATATTTAGTCACGATGTGCCTATATATGGTCATGATTCTATGTCATCATGACCATATTTAGTCACGATGTGTCTATATATGGTCATGATTCTATGTCATCATGACCATATTTAGTCACGATGGGCCTATATATGGTCATGATTCTGTCATGACCATTATTTGTTAATAAAATTTAATAGTCTGGGCAGGGCTTAAAAAACATGAAAATATGCTGACTACACTTACATCACAGATTTGTGTGCAGAATAAATACAATGTATTAGTTGACACAGTGTTCCTTTTGTCCTTCAAATACATCTTGAGAGCACCAAGTGGAACAAACTCTAGTACTAATCTGATATACCGTCCTGTTAAAAAAAAAAAACAATTCCTTAATAGCCACAAGAATTGTACCATGTATATTGAATTACTATATTTTCTCGAGTTAAAGCCCATCTCATACTTTATTCCCAATTTTAGTATCAATTATTGAAAAGCTCTTAAGGGAGAAGGTTGAAATAAATGCTATGCAGTTTGGTTTCATGCCTGAAGAGGAACAACATATGATATAAGATATATGGACAAGAAAAAACCTCTCTATTTTGCCTTTATTGATCTTGAAAAGGCCTTAGACCGTGTGCCTCGTGAATGGTCACTAAGGAAGCTGGTGGTTGATGAAAATCAACATGTCAATGTATAAAAATGTGAAGTTCTGTTCGGGTTAATCTCATACTTGGTGATGTTTTTGATGTCAGAATGGATGTGCATCAAACCTCTGTGCTAAGCCCTCTTCTGTTTGCAATTTTCCTTGAGGTACTATCACAGGAATTCAGGTAGCCTCCCATGGCAATTATTGAATTCCGATGATCTGGTAATTATGGCTGACAACATGGAAGAGCTCAGTGGAAAACTTGAGAAGTGGAAATTGAGGTTGGAATCGAAGGCCTAAGAGTTAACACCAAGAAGACAAAGATTTACAAATCTAGGTAATACCATTGTGTGAATCGATTATTAGTTACCTTTACAAACTCCCAAGACTTTAACGATGTTCCTGTGGTCGAGGCTGCCCATCCATTGGATCTCTCTTTTGAAAGCTTCGTAATACTTTTCGTAATGCTTTTCTTTCAGCATTTTCACAGCCACAACTTTCTCGGTGTCGAGTGCAAATCCTCCATCCAACTTCCAGATAGCTTTATGAACCTCGCCATAAAAACCCTAAACAAGAGTTTAATAAAATTAATTCATATACACAAATTACCACTGATGTTGGTAGTCCATGATTGAGTTACCTGCCTAAGTTGACTATTGTAATCAGGGGACCCCAAGTCTCTCGGATATCGCGGGAGTGTCCTGGAAATTGGAATGGCCTCCCGCATTCCCGCAATCAAGCAAGAATCTCCCGGAATATAATTTGCATGTTTTTATACTTTAATATTAATTGTATCATGGAAGTCAGTGCCAATGGGTAATCACAAAGCACAGCAAAATAAAATAAAATATGTTAAGCTCGTTAACCAGATTTCCCGGAAGGGATTTCTTCTAACTTGGGACCCCTGTGTAATTTGTATTTAATTAGAATATCCTCACAAAGAAAATATCAGGGCAGATTCAATGAAAGTATGGGGTGAAGCATGTTATGTTAAATAAGGCCCTTATTTAATGCCTATATATTTTTCTTAAATTTCAATACATAAAATAAGAAATAAATACAATTAGAAATGCCCTTTTATCACTGCCATTAATTTTTCTCTGAGAATTGATAAGGAAGATTTAGAAAACCAACCTTTGGTTATCCTGGTAAATAGCCAAAATTACCAGATAAATGAAATATTAATTATGGAAATGAGCAATTAGCATATTCAGACACGCACCAAAACATCAGGCTTCTTCTTCTTATTACCATCGTAGAAACTAATCAGACCTACCAAAACTTTAGTTATCATTGTAACTAGCCTAAATTACCTGATGTAACAAATGACCATAGCCTAAATAACTCTTCATTATAATTTTTATTTTTATTTATTTTTTGTTTTGTATGAAATCTAAGTTTTTGTTATCTGGACGCCAAGAAAGAACAATGTCCTGACATTAATTGGGTATCCAGTAAAAAGAAAGTTTTCTAATTCTAATTCAAAGATACAAATTGTATTAATGGGTCCTCCAACCTATTCGTTGCTAGTGCTTCTCACTTATCTATTCTAAAAATTTGGTGCCCCTCCCCCACCCCGTTTTGATGGCTTCTGGATCCACCCCTGAAATTGAACTTTGCATCAACAAAGTATCACATGGGGTGAATTAACTGTATCTGCAAGAAAACACTGTCCTCATTTTATATTAGAAAAGAGCAATCAAAGGTGACTCACCTCACCGAGTTTGGCTTGCATCTGTAAGTTATCATTTGGTATATCACGCAAGTGGAACTCCTGGTCTATATCCATCATTATATCCAGTTCGGGGTCCCACTCGGGATCCTGGGCAGAATCCTAAAATTAAACAATCCAATTTTAACATTAGCTTTCAGTGGCAGATACAGGAATTTGAAACAAAGGGGCCCAGGGATGTATTTTGACAGATGAAGTGTCTAGACCACCTCAGCCTGAAATGGCTATCCTCCACCCCTTAAATCCGTATATGGCCAGGGTAATACAGAAAAGACTTTCTGAAGAAAGCACTCTATATACGAAACATTACTATTCATATTTTCATATTTCTAAAATTGCGATTATTAACTAATGAAGAATACATACATTCAATGTAGGCGCAACAGCAAATGTATTATTGTTGTCAGGAGACTGCACAGGAACTAGTTCTGTTAATAATTAAAAGATAAGAAACATATTAGCCAACCAATAATATGCATTACGCCGCCATGGATACAATAGGCTCACACTGCACTGACAATCAGCAGCAGCATCACGTTGCCAGTCACAATTTGTCAACCTATTTTTGGTTTAATGATGTGAAAAATTATTTATTATTTATATACTGTATTTATTCAAATAAAAGCCCCAGGCAATGAGGCTCTGGAGAGGTAATTTATTTGAGTGAGCGAAAATATTCAAAGCGGGGCCTTTATTCAAATAAATACAGTATTTACTAGGTATTTTCGCCGCACGACGTTTACCTTAACTTAAATGTTTGTACCCAACATGCAATGCGATAGCTCCGGTCTTTTTATAAACAAATCAAAATACGCATGCGCAAACCCAAAACTAATGTACGTCGAGCACGTAAAATCCTGAAATTAACATATTCCACAACGCAAGATGAATAAATTATGACATCATATGTTAAAGTTAAGGTTAACGGCTTGCGCTGAAAACTACCTACTATTATATACGTTGGTGTGACTGGTGTGCCTGACACTGTAGAGTACAGATTGTGGTATTTAATATGTAGAAAATAATCAGATCAAAAATATGAGTTAGGATACACTTGTCAATCGTAATGTTATAACATTCATTGCTTTTCTTTTCACCCATATCCAGTCATGTATTTATTGTGTGTGGAGCCACCCAGCCTTGAAGTTTTCCACCCTCCACCCACCTTTATTAGCCCCTTTTGTCTATCCTTAAAATCCATTCTTATTTAGAGTTTTCCAATATCGTAAGCCACCCACCCTTAAAATGTCTATGACCCACCCTAGTTTTCTACATCAGCCCATTCATCCAGTACCCAAAATGCTTTGTATGCTCTCACATTATTTTTGTTGTTAGCTCACCTCCATTGGAATTTTGGTTTGGTTGGCTGTCACTGTTGTTGGAAAAAGCCGATGGGAAAAGTTCATCATACACAAATACATCATTGTTTTCCCTATCACCGGCATAATCTCCGACCACCTAAATAAACACAAGGAAAAACGCAAAACATTTATAAAAAAGTAGATGAAGAACAGTCATATTATTCATTTATAATGTAGGGGTTTGGATTTTTATCAAAGGAACACAAATGCTTTGAAGCCACCTGGTTTGAAAGCTAAGGTGCTAGTTATACCTTGGAACAATTCCGGAACACTTCCCAAGGCATCCGAGCATGTATTCTACAGTCAGTGGCATAATGCTTATGCGCTCTTGTGCGGTGGTCCACAGGGCCCCGAACAAGCATAATTAAAAAAGGAGCACATCTAAAATTACACAATGAAATTAGCAACCGGGACCCAAAAGGCCCCCACTCTCAGAAAGCCAAAGGGCCCCCGGCCCCATCGTTACATCACTGTTTATACTGAGCAGGATTAATCATCGCCTATTACCATTGTCATTGTCATCATCGCCATCAACATTATTATTAGATTGAATAATAAATTTTTACATCATTAATAATATTATCTCTAATACTTATTTAAACATACACATTTACACTGGTGGCAGTCAAAATCATGTGACATGCCTAAATATGGTAAAAAAATTGATAATCTGGACAGAGTTTTAGTTGTGTATAATAACTTATTTGTGACATGCCCATATATGGTCATGATGACATCACATCATGACCATATATAGGCATACAACAGTCTCTTGATTTGATTTTTTGATTTTGATTGATTTGATAATCTGGATAGAACATTAGATAACAAAGAGGTGCATGAAATTCATCAAAAATAACATACATTATTTACAAATTACCTTCAACATAACCTGTCTAACATCTCGCAAGACATCTCGGAATGAGGGTCTGTTATATGGTTGAAACATCAAACATCTGTTTACTATCTCCTTTAACTCTTCTGGGCAGTCGCCAACCTCAGGAATTCGTCCATTCAAATATAAGCCTCGGACCTACAGCAAAAGAATAAAAACAGGTATATTTGTGGAAATTACCACTGGATCATAGTTTAACATAGAATATGAAGGTCTACTTGGGTTGCTTAAGTGAATGGATCCTCACACAGGTGAGTGAAGACTTATTTGTGGTAACAAATCTGAGCCTGATACAGGTTAATATAACCTCACAGAAGTAATTTGAGCCTAACCAGGTGAACAGCATCACACATAGGTGAATAGCCCTTTATGCAGGTGAATAGAGCATCATAAATGCAAACCGAGCCTCACTTAGGGACAGCCCCTTACACAGGTGAATAGAATCTCCTACAGCATAAGCGTAGCAGTCTCCGGCACAATCGGGAAAACTCCACGATTCGACATTAACCAATCAGCATCACCGAAAGCTGTCAGCCATAGCACGTAGCGATTGTATGGAAACTAACCTTTACAAAAGCACTCACCTGTTCATCAGATAGCTCAGCATAGGGCTTGCGCCCGTAAGCGATAATCTGCCATAGTGAAACACCGTAGCTAAACTTGTCACTGGCCATTGTCGGTTCATGCTTTCCCCTTAGCAACTCTGGTGCAGTCCAACGCACTCTGCAAAACCAGCAAATGTTAACTTACAACAAAGAGTGTATATGACTGAATTTCAAACCACCATGTTTGCCCTATCAAGTTGAATTCGAAAAAGTTTTCTTTTTAAAACTGAATTATGTTTCACTAGAATCAGACAAAAGAAATTATGAGCCAAACCATTGTAAGATAAGGGTCTATCAAAATTATAAAAACACATTTACATGCACACACAGAGTACCATACCATATCAATGTTTAACAAGGTCGTTGAAGAACACTTTTTCTTTCTTATTTCTCTTCTACTATCCATCCCTTCATTTCTTTTTCCCCTACTTGCTACACACTATATCCCCTATATTCTACAAGGGTGGATTTAGTAGGGGGGCACAGGGGCATGTGTCTCTCCCAAGCCACTTATTATCTATTCTAAATATGTTGTGCCCCTCTTTAAAAAATTCTGGATCCTCCCCTGTTCAACCCGCTATCATATCACCCTTGGCACCATCTTTCTCCATTCTCTAAGTTACTGTAAATGATAATAATTATGAACTCTTTCAAGACGAAATTGTGTAGTAGTAGTTCTGATAATTATTTAATATATCTGTCCCAATAAAAGAATTTACAACCATAAATCTAAGAGACTTGCACACATTAAATACAATCCTGAATAACTTTACTAGTTTTCAAATTCGTCTTTACTCTATCTACATTAGGTGTTTATATTTACATATATTTACATACATAACTATATTTTAATTAGTAGTCTAGACTGAAGATTTAACAATTTAATAACAGACTCTGTGCAGCTAAATATTATCTTCTCTATACTCATAAAAAAAATAATCTGTGGGTGGCCATATCATTGCCAGATTGAGGTCATATTTACATCATGGAGCATGGTCAGGAGGTCATCCCTTCATATAATCGATGCATGGTACAGAACAGTTATTACCATAACAACATAAACTAATATAAGAAATGACAAACCTCAGCACTTTAAAGACTAAATATAAAATTTATCAGCCCAGGTTTCATCCACAGAGTGGACTCTTCATCAGGAGACATTTTATTCATCATGATAAACTTTATAAAATTCATATGTAAATAGGAAATTGTAATTCTTAAATTAATACTACGAAGAGTATTCCAAATACGATCCAAATACGATTAGCAGCTAAGGAGAAAGTTTGATGACCCGGTTTACAATAGGTTAAGATAAACTATTGATTGATGGGAGACTGTTGAAAAGGTGAGTAGAGGCTTAAGGTAAAGTTTGATGGCCCAGTGTCCTGTAGGTAACTATAAATAGCTGACTGCTGTCAACATAGAATAATTATGGATCTATTAATATCTTATTAATAGGTTCATGGAATAATTAACTTACATTAACTAATCATATAATTACAGACAAACATATCCATACCTCTTCATTCTGATTGGATGACGATCTTCAAGTTTAAAGTAGTAACGGCCAATCATCAGGTCAGTTATTTTTACGTGGAAGCGAGGCGGGGGATGCTTGACAAGAACATTGTGGGCAGCTATGCTGCCATGAACAATTTGTTTCTTCTCCTGTTTAAAAAAAAAAAACCAAAAAAACATTTATATAATTTCTTTAAGGACACATTAGAAAACCAAATACTATAATTATTGGTGGCAGGTCTGAGCAGTCCCATATATAGTCATAATGTGCCTATATATGGTCATTATGTGATGTCATCATGACCATATTTAGGCATGTCATTTTTTTTGTCAAATAAAATTTTGTAGTCTGGACAGGGCTTTAAGCTCTGTCCAGACTATCAAATTTTCTTTGAAAAAAAACTGTTGCATGCCCATATATAGTCACGATGTGCCTGTATATGGTCATGATGTGATGTCATCATGACCTTATTTAGACATGTCGCATGTTTTTATCAAATAAAATTTGACAGTCTGGACAGGTTTTTAGGCTTTAACCATATAACTATTAGTGCTTCATCATGATTCATATTTTACTGTTTGTTCATTTTTAGTTGTATATTAATTTTATTAGAAAAATTATTTAAGATATTTTATAAAAGAGCAGAAATGTTTAATTAAATTTTCAGAAGTTTGTACCGGTCAAGCCAAATATTATATAAAACTAAGATGGACAAACAGTAATAAATATGATTATGAATTTTTTATAGTTTTGCATACACGGTAGCATGATGATAAACTCACACATGCCAATCCTACAAGGCCAACAAGAGGAGTCTGAAAAACCTCTGAGCGGAGTTTTGGCAATGTGAGAGGATTATTCCTAAGACATGGTACCAATGTGATCGGATTGTAAAATAAAAACCATTTTGACTCACAATCAGCAATACCGCCGTGCAAGACTAGGCCCTAGGCCTAGGCAGAAAATCAACACCGCACCAATCACACTGAGCGTACCGCAGGCATCGCCTACAGTAGTTTTGATTTCAAACTGACAGGACACTTTCCGTTATTAGCATGCATGTTTGCGTGTGTTTTAGCTTTTTTTTTTGGAGGAAGCTCAACACTACTACTCATTTTTTTTAGCGCTGCCAAGGCCTACAGTACATCCACATCGCTCTCATCGACTCCATTTTCGAAATAGTGCTTTACTAGACTGTTGTTGTTACGAAATCAGTAGACCATGGAGCACTATACAGTTCAGAGTGCAGCTCTGACATCAATTTGGCCAATGAAATTTGTTTTTTTCTAAATCAATAGACCATGTAGCGCGAATTAATATTTCGCATACAGTTTAGAGTGCAACTCTGACAGCGATTTGGTCAATGAAACTAGAATAACTGTACAGCGTCATACTTCATAAACTTTCATTTTTATCTTTAGCTCATGACCCATCCCATCATTGCTCTACCGCATTTACTCAACTGGATTTACTCTTAACAAGGTGAACTGCCAGACGACAACCGGCCATGTGTCTACTAAACACAAAATCCATATTATAAATAAAAAGATGAAGATGGAGATGGAGTGATCTTTTCCAGAAAAAGCTTGGAAGTATATTGGGGCAAATCTGGCAAAGAATAGGCCAGAATGGAGTTTGAGGAGCCCATTGGGCAACAGTGGCCTGACAGGGGGATGATGATAATAGTGATGATGACGATGAAATAAAAAGAATTAAAATTACCAGAAATTCTAGTGCATCTGCTATTTGTGTGGCTGCATGCAGAAGGTGAGGTTTCTTGAGGTGCAATTTGTAACTGTCCAGGTACTTATCCAATGGTCCTTTATCAGCATACTCAAAGATACTGCGGTAGTTGAAACTTATGCCTTCAAAGCGAATGATATGCGCATGCTTCAGTCCCGACAATTTGTCTGCTAGCTGGCTGAACATCTTAACCAACGGAAACATAAATGTGTTAAATAATTTAAAATAACTATAATTACTTAAAAGTGGTCCTTGTATCCAGGTCTCAGGTGAAATTCCAATGATATTAATAAATATAATATAATAAATGTAATAATAAAATTGTACATACTAATGTAAAAAAATAATAAATGAGGCTTGACATCCACAAAGCAGACATACAGTAGCTAAATGTTAAACAGAGTAATTAGCATAAGAATGTGCCAGTATTATGAATATATGAATATATGAATATATTAAAAAGTCAATTTTCTTGTTTTGGTCACTGAAGCTGGTTATGGTATGGCAAGCTCCAAATATAAAAGAAAGTAAAATTATTTAAAAAATTGTATACCATATTGAAGTCTGATGGAGCACCTTCTTTTGGCATCTTAATAACAGCATTAACTCTACGTACAGGTATTCCAAGCTGATTTAGCTCTCCCAGCTTCACCTCAATAAATTTGCCGTTACCAAGAGGGCGCCATGTAGAAGGATCTGTTAAGTCGGATTCACGGATGTAGTTCATACTGGTACGAGTCGGAATTGGAGAACTTGGAGGCGCTGGACACCCTGTTCGGCTTGTAATTAATAAGGAGTTGTCTGAAGAGAAAATAAAAGAATCTATAGTTGGTATGTTGCCTAAATTTAGCGATTTTTATGGAAACCAGGTTTTATCCAGATCAATTCATTGCAAATCAATCACACTCTTCCAGGTACCGAATTCTTGTAAAATTACTTCGTTTTTGGCGAACCATATGATAAATCACTACAGAATACAGCAAAAATATGCCTACATGTAGAGGGACAAATACGTGTATATCCCATCAAGATATGAACCTCTGACCCCCCCAAGTTGAGAGACAGGACCACAACTACTATACTACTCATTTGTAACTTAATAATATTTGTTAAAATTCAGAGCTAATTTTGTTACCACATTTCAAATTGAATTAATTCGAAGCTGAGATTTATGTAGACACCCACACAAGCGCCCACATACCCACTCTGCAGTACATCATCCCAAAATCTAACGATTAAATAGGTTTAAACAAACCAAAGAAAATTTATAAATAAATTGAAGAGAATTTTAAAAATATGGTGGCCAAATAAAATTAGTAATGAAGAGCTTTGGAAAAAAAACAAATCAAGAACCAGCTGTAAACTTAGTCGCCAGAAGGAAATGGGGTTGGATTAGACATGCGTTGAAGAAAACACAAAATCACACCATAACAAGCACTAACATGGAACACTAAAAAAAAACACTTGGAGAAGGGAAGTGGAGAATGAAATGAAGAAGGAAGAATATACCTGAAAGGAAATAGAAGCAGTGGCCCATAATCGTATTAAATGTAGATCCGTAGTTGATGGCCTATGCTCTGGACAAGTGTGACAAGGCATAAGTAAGTATGTATGATTATGATGATTGTAGTTAAGAGCGGCATAGCTTGATTAGGGATGCTATTTCCTGGTCACCTTTTGTATTTGGTTATAGTACATACAATAAAGTTATGACAAATGACTTTACCCGTGGTGGTACCAGAGCTTGATGTACTTGTTATACACTTTTTAAGCGGGCCGTCCAAGCACCAGCAATTCTCTTGATTTCGGTAGAATTCCATTAAACTTCGTAATGATTCAAACGAATTTTGCTCATTCAATGATACACGTTCACCTGTATGCAAATTAGATAAGGAAATATACATCAATTCACCAATGAAATGACAGAATATGTATCAATTACATTAACATTTATAATGATTCAAACAAATCTTGCTTATTTAATGATACAGGTTCACCTGTATGCAAATTAGGTAAGGAAAATGTACATTAATTCACCAATGATACATGTGAACCTATATATTAGATATGGCAAATATATATCAATTCACTAATGAAATGACATCTTAGTTTCAGTTAATCAGATAAAAAGTCAGTCTTAATTAAAAAAACATTATATCTTGACATTCAACAAACACAAGTCAACAATTCTGCATACCATCTTCAATTTTGATTTTGTAGTTCTTGAATTCTTGGCCATACACTACACTCAGACAATAACTGTCATACTTCTCAGGATTTTGGCGAATTAGGTAAGTGCCATCATCCAGTCCAGCTTTTCGCAGTTTGTCAAATGCCTCGGTTCGTCTGTAAGATAACAGAAAAACCAATAGACTGTAATAAATCATAATGAAATACTGACACATATTGTATGTTTTATTTTATTTTTTCATAAACAGGAACTTCTTCAAGATGTTACATGAGCTAAACCGTCGCTTATAAAGATAGAACATAAAATATTTTTGGTCCATTAGCACACCCACCACTCTAAAATATGGACTCTTATTTAATTACACCCACTTTCTCTCTAAAATATTCAGATAAGAATACTTATTTCTTCCTCACAATTTATCAATCCAATTTCTACAATACACTGCAACATCATATTCTTTATACCACCACAATATAGGACTTGACCGCAGACCTCTGCCTTTTTTATGTCACTTACTGGAATTTTTTAAATCGTCAATTAATTTTTTTTCATGTTGCTTTCCACTGAAAATATTTTTTAAATACAGTTTATTTAGGGCATGTTTCTGCTGAACAACGTCAAAAATGTGTTTTTTAAAAACCGTTAATTTCCTTCGGAACGTGTTTCTAGTGAAAAGTGCAACTGCTAAAAACATGGTACTGCCAGCGTTGATAGAGGTAGGTGGGCGGAGCTTATAATGCCAATCACCTATGGAAGTTGAAGTTGACCTTACTTGCTGTAAGCTAACAGCGCATGCTGCGAAAGAAGTAAACAACACACCGCGAAAGTATGAAAAAATTATGGTAAGCCTAAAGCTTGTCATCCTGTTGGTTCCATTTTTTTCTTTGCCCCTAATATCCCGAAACGAAACGATCGAACCAACGAAGAGGTCAGTTTGGGTCACCGACAGGTCATGACTAACACGGTACTGCATTGCAGCTGAAAAGTGTACCACAAAACATGTTTTCTGAACACCAACCCTATAATGGATGTTTGTTAAAACAGGCATTTTTAGAACGCATTATTTTTGGTTTTTTTTGGCCTGTTTCTGTTGGGGGAAAAAACATGTACTTTTAATAACCATTTAAAAACACATGCTTTTACCTCAGCAGAAGCAAGCCCTAGATATTACAATGAAGCCTTTTCTTTTCCCTTTCAGTCTGGAGGAAGTATAGATAGTAATATATTAAATTTTCTTGGTAAAACAAAACACCTTAATTTCCTAATAGTTGTTTTCTCTTGAAATTTAAGAACTAAAATTGAACTTCAACTTCCTTATTTTTGTTTTCATCTACCGTACTTACAGTAAAAACTAAAATTGAAACAGCACATCAAACTATACTGGCTGTTCACACGGTAAAGTTGTCCTCTGTGACAAATGTCTCCCTAAGGACATTACGATGTCATATTATGCCAATATATGGACATTATGATGCGATACTACAACCATATATGGGCATGACGACGTCATATCATATTAGTATTTGCCAATGTCACATGACACTAGATAGCATGGACTAATTAAAGATAACCGACTTATTGAATCAGTTGTTTCTTGCTAATTAAAGAACTCCTGAGAGTACAGTCAATGATAATTGTAAAGCTTTAACTCAAACTCTTAGATCATCTTATCTAAGTTTAATTAGAATAACAACTAAAAATAATGATTATTTAAGTCCCAAAGAGGTATATGCTAAAGCAGAATAAACACATTACTATACATGTGAAAGAAAAAAAATAGTGATGATTTTGAGACAAAACTAAAAATGGGTGCAAACCTTTCTGTATTAAAATTATCAAACAGTTCCATTTTCATTAAATCATCTATACAATGGGCAATAGATATTTCAACAGATGCATTCAATAACGTACAAAAGGCGAGGACAAAGGCTGGAATTGAATAATGCTTTTCATGCGGGTTGAGTAAGATCTTTGATATCAAACAAGCCACTATGCCACATCACAACCCTCATTCATGGGCATTAATAACAGGACAATGTACTTTTATGGTACATTTACTTTCTTTTGCGAAGCAAGATACTAATACTCCATATAAAAGTCAAGAAATGTCAAAGAAAAAAGGATTCAAAATCCATTTTGAGACAGACAGAAACGAGCATTCTTGACGGGCTGAAAAAATGTGGCTCATGCTATGTTTCACTCTTGAGTTACAAGGGTTTTATGGCCCTAAAAGTGCTAAATACTTGTACATGAATAACAATATAATACCTAATGTGGATAATTGTTTACAATAGATTAGCATATTTATAAAATCAGACCCTGATGGGGACCGTGGTTCAGATTAAGTTATCATTAATATTTGTAGTTTTAATACATTTTGATTTCTTGCTGGGGGTCTAACTACAATGCCATTCTGCACCCCAAGCAGTGTTGGTGCCAGCAGGCATTCCCCAGGCATCCAACGCCATGACAAGATCGTCGGCATCAAAAATATAAAATTGAATTGATTACCATTGATTGCCACCCCCATGAGATTACACATCCTCGAGCAGTGGTGGCGGGAGGTCTATTTTGGGCCATACAGTACTAAGCAAACCCAAATAAAAATATTAACACTCCCAGAGGGTCTAGTCAGCCCCTTGGTTTACCGTTAACACTCTCTCCCCCTCGGACACATCGGACCCCTTTGTTTCTATCTACTGAACGATCGGTATCGCGTAGGCCTATCCCTTACTGGCACTGCACTCACAGCGACAGTGACAGGCACCATGTGAATGATTTTGTAAACATCAGAAACAAATAAACACGAAATAGCGCCTACCTCACTCTAATACCAAGTATTTATTATCTGTAAACGCCCAATTCATTGAGAAAATAACAGTACATGTAGACGTACGCTTATGCTAAACACATTTACAAAGGTAATGCCGGGAATGCTGTCTATAAAAGAGGTGAGACAACAGATTGATCACAAAACAAGTGCATTTGTCAAATACACAGTCTGGGTAAACAGTATAGTACATTAAGTATTGGTATTCTTACACCCCTTCAATTATTGGGCTATTGATCACCTCTACCCTGTATAACTGTAGCCTGCTTTGTCTGTTTGCACATCTTTAATAACAAACGCAACAATAGCGTTACTATATGCCACACAATAGGGTTTCTAAACTGTTAGTGTTACAACAAATAGAATACACAAATGTACAGGTAGGTATGCACAAATTAAAAGGCAAGATCAAAATTATTTGGGCGGAAAATAATTTGATTGAAAACTGCTTGAATACCTTAAACAAGCAGATTCACACACTTTTACTGACTAGAGCCTTTTGCAGACTACCAAACTGTATTTGACAAAAAAAAAAAAAATGCGACATGCCTATATATAGTTCTATAGTTCTGGTAGTGGAACAAATCTTCTCGGATAAGGACTATAAACCGTAGGCCCAGTGTACACAAATGCTCATGTGCACTTTAAAGAACCCAGTACATCTTTTGAGAGGAGTAGGGGTTACCCTGGTCTACTGGTTCACTCGGAATATATACAGTACGGTAATATAGAATTTGATAGAAAAATTAACAAGACTGAACTGTTTTGATGCATATTCCATTGGAAAGTATCATCTTTATTATTATCAATCATTATCATTACCTCCACCAATATGGTACAGTATTCACTGCTGTCTGTCATCTAATGACCTAGTGGATCATTATAAAACTTAGTGGAATGGTACATAATAATCGAAGAAGACACCATTCAATATTCGTAAGAAAAGGTCAAAGGACAAGGGCACAGAAATTCAATTAAATCAACCTTGAGCATAAAAGAAAATAATGGAATTGCTTCTTGTTTTCAGGCAGCACTCAAAAATATTGTACCTAAATATGATGGGTGATTCTATTATTTTCTTGATGGTATGCTGCAGTTTAATGTTTTAAATTGTTAATGGATTTGACATACCTAAATGGTATTAGTTACAATATTTTGGTCAAAGGAGTGATGAGAGGCATTGAAGCTAAAGAAATACGATGCCATGCCTAGATCTGTCCTAGAAAGAACTAAAAAGTCAACTAGTGGTCACTTGTACAGTTGTTCATATCAATTGCCAACACAGAAAGCATGGATGAGTTATGAGTTAAAAGTAGCCAAAAAACCTATTTCAAGCAGTACACACCTACTCCCGCTGGGAGCCTAATTTTTATAGAGTCTTTAATTTAATTACTGTTTGTTAATCATGACATCAGTTGGATACTATACTTTATACTTGTTCACATTTTGAAATAATAATAGATAATGGTATTATCATCTACAAGAAGATTAGGGCTAATACCTTCCCGGGTTGCAATGTGCACTTTTGTGATTTGTAGTACTGTATAACTCTCGAGTTAAAGTAAGAAAAGAAAACATTATGTTATGGCAAAAAAAAATTCCACCATGAACTTAAAGAGTCAAGGACATGAATCTCAAAGCATGAGTTTCTTACAAAATCAATGGTTTTTCGCTACAAATCGCCTTAAATTGCTTTACTTCATGTAAACAGTTTGTGTTATCCATATGTTGCTAGGAAATGGATTAAACTTTTATTTCTAACTTTTGAAATGGCCTGGTGATACCATCAAAAGGTGAAATGTGGCCACTTCTATCGCATAAACAAAAGTACTAAAATATGGGAGTAGATGGGGTGGATGGGGATAAAGTGTACATGTTTCATTTCACAAAAAAAAAAAAAGTAGCAAAGGAACTATTTAAATTTAATTTAAATTTATTAAACATACAAGGTCGGATCCAGGATTTAAAAGAATGGGGTTCAAAATGTTTTTAAAAATTCCAAAATTAAAAGGGGGTCGGGGGTCATCCTTGGGAAAATTTTGATTCCTAGTTGGCCGGAAATGAGCTTTCTCGGCGTCAGGTGTCTTTTAATGACCTTTAATAAGTTCTTCAAATTTCAAGGTTTTCCCCTCTTGGAAAAGGTCTGGTAATTTTTCTCATTCTTAGGCCTACATTGAGAAAAAAAATCAAAGATATAGGCAATATAATTATTATGTTCCAATTCCAACAATATTGAGTAGGCTTAGTTGGATATCTAATATTTCTTTAATGGATCGATGAACCGATATGGCCTGAAGAACGCACTTTCGTACATAAATTATTACGATGTCAAACCAAAGACAGTTTTGAAAATTGTATTTTAAGCCTATTTTGTCCGATCTGCCAACCTATGCCTAGGTAGGTAAGCATGCATTTTGTAAGCCGGGACCCAGTTGTATTTTTTGTTCATTTTTTCATAAAGGGGGGTTTGTCCGAACCCATTGAACCCCCCTTGGATCCGCCACTGACATACAATATATGGTGATGATTAATTGACTCTGATATTACTAATAACAAATGTACAGTAAACTTATGAACAATGCAGATGGAAAGTGTAAAATATGGAGGCATAGAATTAAATCATGAATGGTAAGATTTTATTTTATTTTATTTATATTTTTTTGGATATAAAATAAATATAAATAAATATTAATTTATATACAGTGCTGCAAATTAGTGGTATCTAGTTACTGATCCCTCAGAGTAATAATCATCAGTAGTATATATATTTTCACAAGGTGCCTATATATGGTCATACTATCATGTCACCATGCCTATATATGGGCATGCAACATGTTTTTTTATATAACATGTTGATAGTTTTAACATGAGTTAAATATCTTGCAAGGTTGACTTGCATAGTACAAGTAAGCAACATTTCTGTGTGCTTAGACATCCAACAAAACAGGGGGAAATGCACCTCCCTAAAAAACCAAACAAAATGGACTAATGAATATGTTAAAAATACAGGTTAAAACAAATTCAAGGTGAAAAGAAAAGAAAAATAGAACTTCCTTATAACTCAATATGATACAAGATTAAAAAATAAGATAAAGAATTGATAATATTTCCTGTATTTTAGTAGATTATGCTTCACTGCAGAGGGCCAGGTGAATTGAACCAGTTTAGTATGAATAGTGTTGAACTTTTGTGCAACAATAAACCAGGAAATCTCTTAATCTTATAACAACATTTAATACTTGTTCAAATGAATAATGAACAAATGTTAATTACAATCTGAATAAATTATTCTGTACAAATGCAAATTCAAGAGAGATCGGTTGCATTCAACATGTTCTCACACCAGTTGTGGTCAAAAGGTAATACAATTTACAGTAGGTCAACATCAAAGCTGAAAGCGACCCTCATCTTCTGAATCTAACCACCCCCGCTGTTAAATCAATGCAATTGATGATTAAATTCCCTATATGCTTCTCTTTTTCCTGGAACCAGTGGCAGCTCAACATGCACATCTAGATGTGTATAAGAGACAGGCCTAATGGTGGGGAGGGGGAAAGGGGGGGGGGAATTTTTATATATTTTACAATGTTTATATCAAAAGTTGGCCCGAATTGGATAGGCCTATAAAATGACATTTTGACAGGTTATTAATGACTTTTATGATTGACTTAGCATTATCAAACACCTTTTTCTTAGGTCAATATGACCTGTATGAGCATTTAGCAATATTATTTTAAAGAAGTTTCTCCTTGGGGAGGGGGATCTCCCTCCAAAACCCTACCCTCGGATGACGCATTTTGCCTGAGTACAACTCTTTTTCTGCTGTTGGGAAATCCTAGCGCTGCCACAGCCTGGACTACACAATGAACCAACCAACTGCTTTCTTCCAAACTATCAGTGCTCCTGGTTTACAGGCCTGCCATCAATTCATTTATGTTTAAAATGTAAAAATCCTGAGGTGTTCTTTGATTGGAGGAGTGATATAGTTTGAATGAAAGTATAATAAATAGCATGTATGCATACCATATTGTAATTTATCTTTTGATGGAATACATTAAGAAATTGCGGACAACATGACTAACTAAGAATAGGTGCATAATTATAAAACATCTGTGTAATAATAATATAGTTGGTGGTATATTAAAAGAAGACCCACATAAATATCTAGGCCACAATTGTGCATATTTCCCGCCCTTGCAAAAAACATAATATGCTGGAATTAGCAAGAACCAATGACTTTTAATACCCAAATATACTGTATTTCTAGGCCACAAGTTTTGCATATTCCTCGGCCATGACCTAATGTACTTTTCCAATTGGCCTGGCCTACATTACGTACACTAGAGTTAACATCTGGTGCAAGTAATTATGCTTTTACATTGATGTTTGCATTAATATTGTATCTCTGCACTTTTATTTGGTACAGTTTCAAATTAATGAATCCCATCAGGCAGTTAATATTGTACTATTAATTGTCAAACATTCAATAACTAATTCATTAAAAAAAAACTGTAAACAAACCACGACACTATACTAGTTCTACAACAAGTCATTAACCTTCGCCGGCTGTAAGAGTGGAAACTAATATCAACATAATCATTTTTGAGATTAGTGCCATAAATATAAATGAGTAATATTATAAAGTCTAGCCAGAAACTTGGTTCGTTTATCTCTTATAGACATCATCCGTATACAAGTACATAAATTTTAAGAAAAAAACTTCATGCTAATCAATTAAATATTCATTTTTATTTGATTTAAAGTTAGACAAATATAACACAGCATTGCTAGTCACTGATTTCCAATTATTTTAAAACTCAGGGATTGGTTACATAAAATAATTGCCAATCAAGGTTTGCATAAACGTTGCTACATCTATCTTATAAACAGATTCCACCAATTCCACTTTGTACTGGAGGCAGCTACAAAACATGAGCTGTTGTTAACACATGGGAGGGTGGTGAACAGGTAACTTGACAGGTCGGAGGTCACATAAGAACACACATGTTTCGAATAGAGCGCATATGAAGTTTTACAAAAATAAGGACCACACATCCGTCCCAAGTCAATCCTACGAGGATCACTCCAGGCCATGATTTTGGTGGGCAGCATAATTCATATTTCTTATAACTGTTGAAAATGTAATTATCCTGATATTCCCAATCCTGATTGGAAAATGTATCGCATGATAGAATGTATTGTGCAAGTACACCTACAGTACTGTTCATGTTAGCTAGCACCTATCTGCAGTACTCTACCTTAGAAAGTCTACAGTCTCCTACAGCACTGCCTAGTACCCTGAAAAATAGTTTACTAAACCTAATAAGTCTATAATACCCACCTCCTACACTAAATTCAGTAGTGACTCCAGAAATTTGCCAACAGGGGTCTACTGTTGTAACTGAAAAAGTGAACAGTGCAGATAAGGAGTATTCACTGCCCATTGGATATTGTCGCAAAGGCCCCACAAAATTAGAGCATAAACTTGTGTTTGTGAGACACACACATACAGTAGACTTGTTCTGTTAAAACTACTTCAAAAGATCAAATACACTTGGTTGCTACTGCATGTTAACCATTCTCACACTTGCATTCATTATCAGTTGTTCTTGATTGATTTTTTTTTTTGTCTTATTCTGATGATAATGATGATCGTCTTCACATGCAAAAAATATGCCCAATGCTTTATTGAAAGAACAGTCACATATGTACAGAGGCTCATGAAAATGTTGAGGCATATAAACACCATCGGGATCATAAAAATACTGCAGTGCTCACAGTGTAAACAGTTTAGTACAAAGCACACACAATCAATAGAGAATTACTGTACTGGTTGACTACAAACACATCTCATTAGTATGTTTAATTGCTATGTTAATAAGATTCTAAATTAATGTGTGCTGTATGCATGTTCATGTAAAAGCTTTACAATAACTACTTTCCACTGCATTCAAGAATAGATTATTGTCTAAAAATAAAAATATGGAAAAACCTCTCAAGATATAAAACAAAGACAAATTTGTGTGGCCTTTATCTAAAAGTTGCGGCATTATTTACAGACTTTCATCCTTTATTCCCCAAACAATTTTATGTACTATTTACTGTTCCCTAATTCTTCCTTATCTTAAATATTGTAATATTATCACCTGTGGAAACACCTACCCTTCCTACATAAATAAACTCCTCCTTTTGCAAAAAAAAATGTTAGGCTTATTGCCAATGCACCTCCACAAGCCCATTTCAACTCACTGTTTACTTCTCATTCCCTTTTGAAAATATATGCTATTAACCGCTTACAACAATGTACTTTTCTGTATTCTTAGGTGTCATAATACATGAACCGTAAACAAAATACATCTCTTACACAAAACGTTGTATTTTCAACACAATATTCAGCCCAAACTTTGCAACAGTCTACCTACCAATTTAATTAAATCCCTATCAACAAATTTGTTCTCGATAAATCTAAAAAAGTATCTAATATCTACATACAGCCATGAATTCTGAAACTAAATTAAGTTCATTTTTATCCCTAGTTAAATATTTTATCACTGATATTTTCTAACGGTATTCATTTTATTTAAGTTTAATATTTTTACTGAATATCCCTGCATGTTATTGACTATTTTTTTTCTTTTTTGTTTTGTTTTTGTTTTTTATTTTTTTTATTCAGGCAGCCCTTCACAAGCTTTTGCTTTTTGGGTTTTTGCCTCTCTTCTGAAATTAATATTTACCTTTTTAATTTAAAGCTGTACATGAAAAAAGAGAAATAAATGTAATGTTGAATTAAATTGAATTTAAAAAAAAAATTTATCAGCACATTAAAAACTAAAATACATCCAATGTCAGAACATCCTATAGACCAAGGGGTAAGTACCTGTGCCTTCCCCAAGGGTAAAGGTAAAGAAAAGTAAAGTAGGAGAATAACCCATAACTCGCAGCGTCGTTGTGCTGAATTGCGTATGGGCGTGGTCCGTGAGTACCATACAGAGGCGCTTATAGTAGCTACATGTTTACATCATTCCACAACGACAAAGTGCTGAAATAAACCATCGCATCGTGGT
>NW_022687459.1:535958-539855 GCF_011630105.1 Anneissia japonica | reverse complement strand
AAAAAAAAAATTTATCAGCACATTAAAAACTAAAATACATCCAATGTCAGAACATCCTATAGACCAAGGGGTAAGTACCTGTACCTTCCCCAAGGGTAAAGGTAAAGAAAAGTAAAGTAGGAGAATAACCCATAACTCGCAGCGTCGTTGTGCTGAATTGCGTATGGGCGTGGTCCGTGAGTACCATACAGAGGCGCTTATAGTAGCTACATGTTTACATCATTCCACAACGACAAAGTGCTGAAATAAACCATCGCATCGTGGTTACCCCCTACTCTTTCAAAAAATGCAATGGGTTCTTTAAAGTGCACACGAGCAAGATGTGTACACTGAACCTCCATATTTTAAGTCCTTATCAGAGAAGACTTGGTTCTACCAACTGAAACCTAGACTAGGAGCAGCCGGAACCAGTGTCAATGTTAAGGCTGTGGGTAAGGGCGCCCCTGCCTTACCGTTTAGCCACTCAAATCACCAAATAAATACCTTCCCCAAAGAAGGGCAGGTAAGGACACAAGGTAAAATTCACAGCGAGGGATTCAAAACATGATAAATGACATCATTTTTCTAAACCTGATTTTAAATGTAAAGTAAAGCTGGTTTTCAATACAATCGCTACACGTTATTACCAACAGCTGTCGTTGATGCTGATTGGTAGGTCGAATCAGGGAGCCTTTCCAATTGAGTCTGGGACTGCTACTCAGTACAACATAGCATTAAAACACTGTAGCGACAGTGGAGCGATTTTAAGGAAACCAGGTTTAAGTAATCAGAACAACAATTCTTCTCCCCTCCAACACCCATAATCACTGACAATATTAACACTTACGGTATGGGTCCATGACATCTGTTCTTGGTAAGAAGATCGAGCGATGGTGGCGCTAGTTCTTTGCATAAGAAATGGTAGTAGTCTATGAGAAGCCGATAATACCCATCAAGGAGGGTGACCAAACCCTCTGCCTCTTGTCTTGTCTTCAGCTGCAGAAACTATTAATAAAAATATAAAAAACATCATAGCAATTAACTTTAATAACTGGTCTGAAGGTAACAACAAAAATGCAATAGCAATAAAACTAAAGTATAACATACCGTACCCCTCTTTCTCTGTTTTTCAATATTCAAAAAATGTGTATCGTATTACTCATAATAAACATTCCCAATTATTTATTCAAACAGCCTTTAAAATATTCAGTTGTACAAAATATCAAAACACTGTTTTTCCTCTAGGAAAAATATTTGGGCAACAGAGGACAGAAACTGAACCTGGGCATAAAAGAAATATTAGACATGGTTGGTTGAAGAATAATATAAACAGAGAAGAAACAAGACTCGAACATAAGGAAGAAATAATACGTAGACAGGAAGAAGAAATAATTATTGTACCCAGAAGAGTAAAATAAAAATGCGAACAAGGGAGATATTATAAAGAATAAGCAGTTAAAAATGACAAACATAAATTTAAGTTATTATTTATTAACTTATTAAAATATCATTTCCCAGACGACCTCTGGCATATCATGTCTAACGGTCAATGGAAGATACCGCGGGCATTGACTTGGAATAGATTTGTTTTTGTTTAACTTTCAAATTGGATCTATAGGGCTATTTTCAAAGTACTGTATACCTATTTTGTTCTAGTCACTTGCTGTACCATTACAATTTAAGTTTAGTATATAAGTTGCAACTTGTGAAATACAAAATACAAATGAATATCATCATGAATAGATTAACAGACTTGAAGAATATAATATTGAAAAAAAAACAAAAACATAATGTCACAGCAGATGATGAAAAGGTTATAGCTGCCAAATATACTTGTGTGACATCATCTTGCATCCATTTATGATGAATATATTGTATGTTTCATTTAAGTGCATTCAATAGCTCTATATAGATTCTCAAGGACTACAGGAAATGGAATTGATGCAAAGAAAAGGAGTAAAGAACAGCGGTGCACATATGTTAAGCAGACAAGGCCAGTTTAAAAGACTGACAAATATGATTAAACTGTATATTGTAATAATTTTTACGAAATTTAATGAGTGATACAGTTACTGAAGCCTGGGATGTAGTTATGGTGGGACCACCTAACCTTGAAGCTAATTTCATGGCCTTTCACCTACCCATATTAACCCACTTTTTCATTTAATATATTCCACTTTTATTATTTAGAGTTTACCAATGTTATCATATAGTTACCCTAACAATTGTCTATCACCCTCCCTTAGATTCCTTCAGCTACAAACTTGTGAAGCTTATCAAAACAGAAAACAAATAGTGCATAGAACTTTTTGCTACACACAAAAAATGCTGGAAATCAAACTTTAGTACTGATATAGTGCACATAAGCCAACTGTGTACAGTGGGCCTACAGTACGGTTTATCCACCTCCAAAGCCATAGGCAAGCGTGCCGTTCGAAACAGCACCAATGTTCTGACTGTAGGTGGCGGGCCCCTGCCTTAACCGCTCGGCTATTTAACTATTTACTTAATTCTGAACGAAAAATACATTTTATTATATCATGGCAACAGTTTGATAATTGCTGCGAAGCAGCAAATTCATATTCTTGACAGCAATTTGACCTCATTGTTTGTCAAAAAACAAGGGCCTAAGACGGAGTTTCCTTCTTTTGTTCTGCCGGGTAAAATCAATTACTTTAGGCGACGTTTGTAGACTAACCAACACGTACCAACGTCCGCATGTCGCGCTAGCCTTATCCTACTCTAGGCCTAGACTATAGGATGGTATAGGCCTAGCCTTGAAGGGACAAAGGTTCCAATGAAAAACAACGTCGTTCATTGATAAAATTGTCTATTTAACATCAGAATAATTCATTATTATATTAGACCTATAGTTGTTTTTTGAATTGTACTCCACAAATCTCAGCCGATGCCTCGCATAACTCGAGTAACGTCTCGTATCTATTGTCGTGACGTCATGGCTCGCTGGCTCACACTTGCGATGTCTCGCACTTGTGATCAAATAACACGCTGGCTCGCACTTTGGCAACACTCTTTGGCAGTCAACTCGCCTCTAGAAAACCCGCCCTTGGAAACTTGCCCCATAAAAAAATGTACACTCAGTGTTCTTCCAATTAAAAAATTTTTACTGGTAAATCAGTTGTAAGTAAGCTTGCTGAGCGCGCAATGCGAGGCGAAAGCCATTCTGGGGGGGGGGGTTCGGGGCCCTGAGGGCCCCGAAAGCTTTAGGGTACTATATGCTCTCTGGTGCATTCTCAGCTGCATTTAGACAGTATTTTACAACACTGAAGTATGATCTTTAACAATTTTTTAAAGTAAATTTTTCGTTGTGAATTTACTTTTAACACTTGTCAAAAAGACTAATGAAGGGAGTGAAAAAGGACCAGACTGAGACTGTTCTATCAATGGATTTAATAATGCAAGCTCACTTCTCATAACATCATGCACCATATCATTGGTTTTTACAACATAAATAATATTGCTAGCATCTCAATTTCCTGGATTAAGTATGGACAGCTGAGCATAGAGGCAGGTAAGTTTTAAAGTATTTGTGATGATTTTCTGAATAAACTTAATTTACAAACTGTGATGTTTTACAAACAAAAAGTAATAATAATATTAATAACGATGTACTCTGCTGCAGCCTATACACAGGGACCACACAGGGCCACACACTAAAGTTTAATTGCGCGAAGGATACAGTACCTAAAAATCGCTAGGAAAATAGGTGTGCGCGTAATCGTAATTGCTGCATAATTGCATTGGTTATATATTAAAGATCAAAGCCTAATTTTCGGCAAAATCTGAGCAGAAATCGGCCCTCCTTTTGCAAGATGCGCAGACGGGTTTCTAGGCCAAATTATTGCGCGAAGGAAAGGTCTACATTCCGCACGCAGGCCATAAACTACTACTCTAAGC
>NW_022687459.1:531365-535676 GCF_011630105.1 Anneissia japonica | reverse complement strand
GGCGCTAATTGATACGGTTTTATTATTATTAATTACAGCATTATCGTAGCCTTTCTACTTTGCATATCACTTGGGTTTTGGACAGTTATACGTAGGAGCCGCTAAGTTAATGTGGTTGTTTTGTAAACGGCTATGAGTATGTATGATGAATGAAGGGAGGTCCCATTTTATCTTTTATTCATTAAAACATCGGGGAAATTTAGGCATATTAAATCAAATAAACTAAGAAATTCTCAAAGATAATTTAAACTCATCATGATTAAAACTCAGTAAACATTACCAACCTTTTCGTAAAAAAACGCCTCCAGTTTGGCTTGGCCAGTTCATTTTTTCGTGATATATTCCAGAGCGAACAATTCATTGGAAAACTTTTGCGAACGATAGTCCACCTAAGCTACAGGAATTTATACAACTCAGACTCTCATTCCAGACGTATTGAAAAACTGCTACAAGTATAATACTACTCCACCAGTTTTAAAATTCGTCTGGATTACGAGTCTATTGCACAAATTCCTGCAGCTTAGGGGAGAGATGAAAGTTTTGCAATGCTTGCTTGTTTGTTTTTTTGAGTCGATCGATCAAAAATTTGTTGTCATTCATCGCTGTCTTGTCAACGAACAGTATTGTGGTTTTTAATCAAGGTTTGTAAGTTTCGTTTGTGAAACTGGAGATAAATTATAGCTAATGTATGATTCGAGGCCTGAAGAAGGAAGGCCGATCCTATACTAAGCTTGGCCTCGGTCTAGGCCTAAAGCTAGGCCTAATTCAGTGGTTTTTTATTTTTTAAACCAACAAAATTTTACCGGTCGGCCGTTTATTTTTACCGGTAAAATTGACGGCTAAACCGGCGTCGGGAGAACACTGACACTTCCTAGACCATGCAGTCTTCAAAATAGAAATTATAACCTTTAGTAATCCACTACATTTTCCACATAAATAGAAATTTTTTAAACTTTATTTAAAAAAACCTAAACCATAATTCACCACTATAGACACTTTTGGACAAAAATGAAAAATTACGACTTTGTTACCCAATGAGAAGTGTTCTAATATATAGACAATGGGTCATGTCTCATATTATTTGTTATATTTTTATTATTCATTATTTTCACTTGACTCGTATAAATAATTTTGTTTGAAGAACATTTATATGCAGTGGTACTTCGCAGCACTTCACTTGCAATTTGCAATTTCTAGTAAATAATAATTAGTTTTTAAATAGTGCGTCTTTAAGTCTTTAGTCTTTAAAGTGCTATACTTTAGCTCTTCTTTACAGTAGCCAGCAAGTTTGCAAAAAACAAGGTACCGGAATACAGTATGCTTAAAGAGTGGATTTGTTACTGCTTGTTGCGGTCTCATTTAAAACAGATTATAGAAATAGGTGGGTCTTGAGTAGTGAATTAAATCTGTCAAGTTAAGATGAATGTTTAACCAAACAAAACCAAAATGAAAAAGTATTGCCAAATTTTGATATCAAGGATAACCCCAATATATGAATTCTTTCTAGAAAGGTTCCGCATAAGCACAGCTTCTGTCAGAATATGCTGTTACAGTGTAAAAGACAAACAGGATCACAAAAAATATACAGTAGACAAACATGGCTGTATGGTGTAAACTTGAATAAAAATGCTAATTTCAAAATGGAAATAAAAAATTAATTGAAACTATTACATATTTTAAGATCATTTAGTTTAGTTAATGTTGTTCAGCTTCATTCAGTAATGTGATTTTATATTGTAATCATTACTCGACAGTATTTTAACTACTTTCTTTTAATTTCTGTTTTGTTGATTACCAGGTACAGGGATGGCCTTGTTAAAAAACACAATTGAGGTGTTTCCATAATTGATGTTACTATATTTTTTTTTTTATAAAATATATTCATTTGATATTTAATTGTTATAGTTTGTCTTGTTGCTCAGTGTTTAGATTGCATTAACTAAGGAAGGGAAGAGGGATAAAAGTTTACCACTGTTTAATGAGTAAGAGGTTTAATTTTTTATATTGCCATATATGGTCATGATGGATGCCATCATGACCATATGTTTTTGTCAAATAAAATTTGATTGTCTGGACAGATCTTTATGTTTTAAGTTAGACACACCTTCAAGCTACTGAATATAAATGTGAACTGTTCTGTAAGACTACGCAAATAAACATTTATTATTAATCGCCTGAAGAAGCATACTGTACAATAAAGGCAAAGCACAGTAAAGTATTAACTAATCTTTAAGTTGTTGCCAGTTTCATTAAGATTATTGTATTTGGTATCCACTGACTTTTCTTTGAACTTCAGTTTTGTGCATAATTAGGAAGGCTCCATCATGTGCGAGATCCTAGGGGAAAATGTTTCAAACCTGAATTTAATTATTGCACAGATAAATCACATTATTACCCCATTCATTAGGATAAATGCATGCATAATGGCTAACTCAGACAGTGTCGTACGACACAGCCCGATGCGGTTTGTAGGTGTGTCGGGTCTGTGAGGAGTTAAAACACTGACGCGATAGGTCTGCGTCAGGAACAGTCGCGTCGTAGAATATTAAACATGTTTAATATTTCTCACAACGGCTTAAGACTGTTCCCCGACAATGAATCGCATTTGGCCTTGTCATACGACGCTGTCTGAGTTGGCCTTTATACGATGTACTTATACGTCTGTAAACGACTCCTGTATGGTACCCGTAACTAACACCCAATGTTAAAACTTGAAACTAAATCTTGGTATTATGTTTCTATGGGCTGAGGGGACAGCTGATTGTGATCATACGCTTCATTACCTATTGAAACTAAGCTTGTGGAACAGATGGCATCGAACAATGGAGCCCCCATCAATCTATAGAATATCGACATTGTGGTCAACCTCTGACTCACAAGTCCAAACATCTCGGTCATGTACAAATCACTCCATGTTGGGCTAAACCTGGGAAAAGAGCTCTTTCCAAAGAGTGTCAGCATTCTCTAATGTATATGTGTGATATTTTACAGTCACCAACGGCTTAAACTCCTCTTGAAAGATGACTGTTACTTACTGAACTTGTACAAAATATGCAAGTTATGTCACAAGCATTGGGTTAAAGATGTGCCAATGTTCACAATGTATTTGTTGTGTACAGTATTTCATTACCACCAGCAACTAAAACTTCACAAAAGAAAAACCAAAGATAAGTAGGTCTATTGTAATTATTGTCCATTACGGGCATGAACATCCAATATTGTTAACCAATAACCTACATAACATTGCACTAACTAAAATATGGAAATGCCAGCAATTACTGTAAATGACCAACTGCAATAATTGTTGCGGTGTAGGGTAGTCTACCTGTAACTTTATTAATAGATTTATAACAGGCCAAGATTAAAGAAAGCCAGCATGATGCTCAAGAAAAATACCCTGGGAAACTAGCCTCAACAAAGACAGCCACCATCATACACAAGATACGGTAGCCTACTATCTGTCTCTTATACACATCTAGATGTGTATAAGAGACAGCNNGTTAGGTCTGAGAGTGCCATTTATCTCAGAGGAGCCACAATTATAAATTTTCACACTTCAGCCTCTGAATTACAACCAGTGGTGGATTCAAGGGGTGCCAAGCCGGTCCAGCCCCCACCCCCCAAGTTTTTGAACAATAAAAAAATAAATAAAAATGAAAACGTAATTATCAAATTTAAGTCTGAGAGTGCAATTTCCTGCTATCTCAGGAGCCATAATTTTCGAACCTCAGCCCCAACCATGGCGATCCTGAGGTGGTCTAGACTCTGCATCTGTGAAGTCCCTTCCTAGGCCCCGATGTCAAATTCCTAGATCTGCCACTGACAACTGTTATCTGGTTACAAACTTGTTACATCAAATAGAAAAATGAGTACCATGCATTTCAGTCTGTAATCATAACATTGTTACATTTCTATTTGTCCTCATCATTCGATCTCATGCTCGTTTCTAATTGGCTAATCGACAACACTGGCTACTCAATGCACCAAATAAAAACACATGGCAATGTTCTCACAAAAAAAAACATGGTACAGATCTTAATCGATTTAACTTCATCTGGGAAAGATAATTATTTAAAAAAATAACAGAATACTAATTAACAATATTGTTTAGCACAATATGTTAGATTCCATATCCATTAACTAACTAAAAAAAAATGTTTTTCAATACCTAAATATGGAATCAAAGATGTATTACACTAAAAGCCTTGGCTTACTATACTGTGTTGTTGCAACGTTGCATTCTTTATCTGGGCAGAAAAAACCTCAGGTAACTTGTCCCTCCTTTGTTATCACCATCCCTCCCCCCCCCCC
>NW_022687459.1:514841-531353 GCF_011630105.1 Anneissia japonica | reverse complement strand
TGGAGAATGTATTATTATTAAAATTATTTTGAATGTAAACCTACTTTTGGTAAGTCAATTTGCTAAATGGGAGGACAAACAATTTTATTCCCTCAGACAATCTTTCAAAAAGTTTACTAAATAAGATATGACTATCAACAAAAAGAGAACTTATCTATGCTGCACTTTAATGTTTGTAATTAGATGTACAGTATTAATGCCTTCAAAATTTATTGTATCTTTACAGTAAAACGAACAGAGACAGCATTCTCAGACTAACTTTCGATGGAAGTGAATGCCAGCTTTGCAAGGTTTGCATTTTTTCAGACGTTCTTGTTTCCTGTACAAGCGCTATAAATAGAAATTAAATTATAGTTTCCATAGAGTATAAAGACAAATCATTAGTTTAACATTCTTAATTTAAATAACATATTTTTTTCAATTGAAAGCACTGGCTTATCCAATGTAATCATTTAACTAAAATAAAAACCATCATCACAGTGAATAAGCAAGGGAATGTGTTTGTTAGTTTTAACAAGCTATTATGTGTTGTAATTGTATTGTATTGTACTGCCAAGGGGGGAAAAATATAACCTTTCTTTTTATTATACAAAATACTAAATACCAAGGTTCTAAAAATAGATTTTGATATCATCTGAGCTGCAGTGGATTATACTGTACATTTATTAACTTCATCACTGCAACAGCAAGCAAGGGAATTATTTCTTATAGTCATATAAATTCTGTTCACACTTAATGAAATTAGAAACTTTCTCCTTGTTCATTATCTAGATCAGTTGTTAACATATATTACTTGAGGTAGCAAAATTGTCTTGATGGTGTACAATCGTGAACAAATATTTTTCTTTAGTTTATTTTTTTTAATCACATCCAAAAAGATATTTGCTTATTACAAAATGTCATAATTTATAACATATTCATACAACCTACTGTTTAATGATAAATAATGAATATATCTCTGGCCTTGACATCACATTTTGATCTGTGAAGATTCATAGTACAAAGGAGAACCCCTATTAAAAGACACATTCAAGGTTAATTTACTGTAATAATCAAGTACTGTACTATCAATAAACGATGAAGTATTCCTATTTTATAATTTTACAGAGCTTTCTACTGGACGTACAATATTCTGCAGATCGAATATTAGAGTAATGAATGAGCCAGGCAACATGAGTACTGTTGTAGTGCATGAAATAAGTAATCAGGCTGCCAGTTATGATGGAAGTCCATTACAATCCAATGATAATGGCTAAAGGCCATCTTACTGTCCAGACTATTAAATTATATTTGACAAAACATGCGACATGCTGACAGTGTATGGTCATGATGTTACCGCATCATCACTATACTCTATATAGGCACATATGACTACATCGTCACCGTTTTCACGAAGAGACGCAAACTTTAATTTCGACCAAGACAACAAGAAAAACGTATTTGAAGTGGACTACTTCACAAATTCGTAAATTTCACTATCAAGATATCGACCTTTTAAATAATTGTTTACATGTTTAAAGATAAAGCATCAAACAATTCAAATGTTTAATGTTATTTATTAGTTAACCAGATTCACACTAGAAAAAAATGTTACTTGCAATCAAGCACGGTGCCCTGCTAATTTGTGTCTGTGTGAATACGTAACTGTGTGAAGATTAGCACGAGTCCAATGTATCCATGTAAGAAAAACCAACATCACAATGGCCTGTATTTCTGAGATTGTTTTAAAGGAAGATCTGTGCACATGCTCAGGGTAATATTTAAGATATCGAGTCAAGCAGGGAATGGGGACAATATTGATGTACAATATCAAGTTGACATTGTAATATAAATTCCATGAACAAAAATAGTCGCATGAATACTAAATGGCCAGAAAAGCTATTGAATGGCCAGACAGTCACATGAATTAATAAATGGTCAGATGGCCAACATGAATTATTGAATGGCCAGATAGCCACATAAACTATTGAATGACCAGATTGTCACATGAATTATTAAATGGTCAGATGGCCACGTAAATAACTGAACGGCAAAATGGCCACATGAATTACTAAATGACCAGGTGGTCACATAAATTATTGAATGGCCAGATGGTCACATGATTTATTGATTGGCCAGATGGCTACATAAATTACTGAATAGCGAAATGGCCACATGAATTATTGAATGGTCAGATGGTCACATGAATTATTTATTAACTGGTCAGATGGCCACATAAATTGTTAAATAATGGCAAGAGGGAAAAGATCAATGAATAGCCGGCCTAACTTACCTCTGGACAGCCGTTGCGACGGTTTAACTGGACAGTCCATACATCTTGGTCTCCTAGCCGCTTGTAAATATTGATATCAGTCAGATCCATAAGTCTCCATTTAATTGCTAAATTTTGCTGAAAATGAAAAAAAAAGTCACGATCAATAAGGATTAGGGGAAAAATCCAGAATGTATGAATGGAATCAATTTGCATTAGTTAATAATTTATTTTTATTTATTACATATTTGGCACACATAAACAGATATAATAAAGTATTGTTGGTTAGCAATAACACATTTTTGCATATGTTTTTAGTGTCGTTTTGTAATACCTTAGCAACAATATCCGGGGGGGGGGGGGGGGGGGGGGATAGCAGGAAGGAACATTCTACAACCTCTGACCTTGACCATCTGGCAGACAACTCTTTGAATGTACCCTCCTACAACATTAATACAAACTTTGTTGATTTTCAAATGAACAGTGTTGAAGACCTACTACAGACATCTTTTTACCAGGTCAGCAATAAATACAGTACAGTACCAGGTCAGCAATCCCAGGGTTGTTATACTGTATACTGATAGTGTGTCAAAAATTAATACTATATTTTTTTAAAAATTAAAATACCTTAATCAAATTAAAGTGTCTAAATATTTTACTAGGCTACGTTTGCAAAGTAAAGAGAAGGGTTTGTTATCAAATGAATGCTGTAAATTTTGTGAATTTGTGCTATAAAACAATAAATAAGGCCACTGTAATATCAATCTGTATCATGGAGTGTATTTAACTGGCAATAAATCACTTAAACTACTATATAAACCAAGCTTTTGTTTTTTTGTATTTAATTTATTTTGTTTTTTGAAATTTATGTACAGTGTACTGTACTATCTCACCTACCCATATACTACAATATCTTGTAAAGAAGCACAAGGGCTTATTTTGGATGATAATTTTGCGAAGTAAAGAAGGGGGGGGGGGCTTCTTTTTAAAAATGAATGCTGCAAATTTTGTGAGTTTGTACTATAAAACAAAAAATAAGGCCACTGTAACATCAATCTGTATCATGGAGTGTATTTAAAGAGGGGAGTCCCCTTCAATTCAAGATGGGCTTCAATTCAAGGTTTTACAGTACTTATGTTTCAACATTTAATTCTACTTTACTGTATTTGTAATGTGAAATACATGGTACCGAGGCTAACACATGGCAGGGGTTCCGGGATTCAAGAAATCCCTTCTGGGAAAATCTGCTTAAATGAGCTTTCTTTGTTTAATTTCATTTTGCTGCGCATGGCTATACCCATTGACACTGACTCCTGTGAGATAATTGATAAGAAACTAGCAAAAAACATGAAAATATTATGAATTTGCTGGAGATGGGATGTTGTCAGGGAGATTCTTGTTTGCTTGCTGGGAGTGTGGGAGGCCATCCCGATTTCTGGGAGACTCCCACGGCTTCGAGGAAACTTAGGACACCTGCCATTGTGTATGGATAACTTGGTGGTAAAAAACTGCATTACAGCATTAATTTCTCATGACTACAGAAAAAATATCCGTAAAGCCTTATATTGAGATTTTGTTTATGTAGTGCTTCAAGTATTTGTTTGTCCTGTGTAAGGGATTGCAACTTATTAAAAAAAGACAGTGATAATTATCATTATTGACAATCCTTGGCTCATGTACTTAAAACTGAAGAATAATAAAAAAAATTAGTCCTGGGACACATTGTACACAGCCAAAGCACTGCCAACACTTTAAACTTCACTAGCCTAGCTTACTGTAGGCTGGAAGCTCATTGTCTGAATTTCTTGAACTTTGGTAAAAGCCATCCCCAAACTCCTCCCAATTTCATTGGGTTGCCTAAACCAGAGGAATTACCATAGCTTAGTGCAGTTACCAAGGATTTTGTGTTTGATTCTGACATGTGTGTAGCAGTAGCGGATCCAAGAACTCAAAACAGGGGGCCCAGGGCCCAGGGCCCAGGGAGGGACATTCACAGAAGGGGGTGTGCACCCCAGTCTCACTATGGTTGGGGCTGAGGTAAGAAAATTTATGATTATGGCATTCTCACACCTTAATTTGATCATAATTTTTTTTTCTTTTTTTTTCTCTATTTAAAAAAAAATAATCTTGAAAAATGTAGGGGGTCCTGGGTCGGTTCATCTGCAAATGTACAGGATAGTATGATGCAGCACCAAGGTCTGAGTAAGTGCACATGGGTATCATATTACTACAATAGATAGAGAGACAATCAATGAACAAAAAAGAACATTTAAAGAACAATGACACCGGCTGAGGCTTTCATCCAGCAGCGGACCGACAATAGCTGATGATGAAAGGACACCAGCAATGCGAGGCATTAAGTCACAATGATTACTGTACACCATCATATCTTGCACTTTAGTGTTGTGCACATGACAAAACCATACATTTCTTGCAAAAAGTACAAGTTCTTACATAGTGGGTTAACTTTAAACATTTAAATAATACCATAATAACAATTGCATTTTACAGACAGTATGGTACCAGTACAACCAGACAAGCAGAATGAAATCTGGTTATTGTCTGCCAACAAATGAAACATGTGCCATGATAATTTCTGTCGAGGTCTAATGTTGGTCAAGGCGAAATACAGGTCACTAATAACCCCCCTTTTTTTGAAAAGCCATATTGTCCCCGAGATAAACCTAAAAATAGATGTTTTTCAAGGTTTTTCTTTGTCAAAATTGCACTGTATTGTAAATACTGTATCAACCAGGTATTGGCTTTGGCTAGCATGGCCACAAATGTCTGGCTCCATAATAATTCATCATGTGATATAAATTCATTATCTACAATTATTATTATTATTATTATTATTATTATTTTGAATTGTAATCAATTGAATTGGAATAAAATTATTTAAAGTTTCATAAAAATGTCTACTGTATATAGTTAAATAGCCTGATATAAAAATAAAAAAGAATTAATATTTAATTTAATACGTAAATGACCAAATTTTTGAATGGACAGATGGTCACATTTATTACTAAATGGCCAGATGACTACATAAATTATTGAATGACCAGATGGTCCCCATGAATTACTGAATGGCCAGATGGCCCACATGAATCACTGAATAGCCAGATAGTCACATAAATTACTACAGTAAAATGACCAGATGTCCAGACCAACTATTGGCCACATGACGAAGAATAATTCAATAAATGGCCACATAGTTTTGAATGTATGGTGCAGTCTGAATAAAGAAAACATGTAATAAATGAATGAATGAAAAACATATTTAATGAATGAATGTATGAATAAATGATCGAACGAAGAAAAACAAATGAATGATGGATTGACTAAGTGAAGAGAAAGACTGAAACAATGACTGGATAACCAAATAAAGATTTAAAAAGTGAAATACATAAACAATGTTAATAACTAACCAACTGAAAGAACGGGTTATTATAAAATAATGAAGATACTACTGTATGAACAAAAATATTGGTTAACTAACCAACTGAATGAAAAGGTTATTATAAAATAATGAATATGTATGAATGAACAAACTAACCAACTGAATGAAAGGGTTTATAACATAATAAAAAATAAACAATGAATGAATTAATAATAATAAACAAGATATAATTAGCTAAACAACCTAAAAAAATATTTCTGAATAGGTACAGCAGGTACATGGCATAAAAATATTTTTCAAAACACACTAAAAACATGTGGACACTAGCCAATTACCTAATACTTTAACAGGATTGGGAAACATGGTTTGCTGCTTACTGAATGTTTTGTGGTTTTTAAATATTATAGTAAATTAGTTCCTACCACAACTTACTGTAGGAAGTGACCTTAAGCAGCTGGCCTTTAAATATTCAATAAAAAATATTATGAATAATTTATAAATAAATTATACTGAATGTTTTAATTAGTATTTTTGCCACAACACTGTGTCATTTAGTACAGTGTGGCTTGCCTAGTTAAGTTCAATGATATGAAATGTACATATATACTAATATATTTATTTTCTATTATTCAGTAATTATAAATCATTAATGAATAAATGTTGAACAAATGAAATTATGAATAATTAAGAAAAATTAGGCCAAGTAAAAACAAATTAGTTCCTAATATATTGAAAAAGGAGAATGAGGGCACTGTTTTTTACTCCGAGATGGCAAATCCAAGATGGTTGATGGGAAACAGTTACTACTTTCTAACTTTTACCAAGTAGACACATTGAAAAACAAATAATAGAAGCACTGGACAGGATTCATACAATGTATCCCCAATCACCAACGATTGAGAAAGGAATATTACTGATGTGAGTTAGCCAGATTTTCATATATTTCGTAACATAAAGGCAGTAAAAAGAAAAAAAAAATTGGTGAGGCAGAGAAAATGGATGCACCAGGGGATAAGAAACTAGTAACTGTTTTACTTGGCCTTAAGCTCTGTCTACACTTTCAAATTTTGTGTGATAAAAAAGTGTGATATGCCCATATATGGGCATGATGACATCACACCATGACCATATATAGGCATAGCATTACTATATATGGGCGTGTCACATTTTTTTGTCAAAGTAAATTTGATAGTGTGGATAGAGCTTTATAGAGACTTTACCTGGCATTCAATCTCAATTCCTTTGTTTGCAGATATACGCACAATGCAAGGTCTTTCACCTTGCATCACGTGATACTGTTCCACAATTAGCATCGGCTTGTTGTCAATCAGAGAAGCCAGAAACATCAAGCGGTAGCACGTACTTCCATCTCCACTCTCCTCCGTGAACTTTCTCAGGCTACCTCTAACCTTCATCTTTAATCGGTGTTTATCAATTTTGTTGAGACACCTAAACCATTCCTTCGGGACAAAAGACTTGAAGTGGCTGTCGGAGGTCATCCGCAAGGGGTGGCTACCCTTGTTGTGTTGAAGAATGCTAATGACGATCAAGCCTAGTCTGTCCTCTGTACTCAGGTCTTCAATCTGTCCATGGATAAAATCATCATGGAACTGTTCGTAGAGGTAATTAAGCACTTGCTCCTCATATGAGTTTAGCGCGTGTGCATCAGTCACCACGTGAAAACGAAATCTAAATATAAGATCGCTGTCCTTCTCAATGCGTTCCTTGGGGCTAAGCCACATCTTAGTCTCCCTGTGGCAGATTGCGAACAGCGTAGAGCTCAGGCATTGGATGTTACACTTAGCCGCAGCCTTCTTGCACACCATCTCTCCAGTTAATTTCTCATGCCATGGAATTTGTAACTTCTCCTTTTGGCCGTACAATTGAACTTTTACTGTGTCTTGATTGCTTGATGCCATTTCTTGTTCTTGCTGGTTTTTAGGGCGAACATAAAGCCCCATCTTAAATCGTCTACAACATCCGTGAAATGGCCAGTGTCGCCCGGGCTGGTCTTTGAAATTCTTAGGCATCTAAGAAAGAGAGAAAAAAATATTAAGTCATTTAAGATTGGTACTGTACACTCACAAACCACTTGTTAAAAATCTGCGCCAAAATTGGGAATCACCTTTTAAGTGGTACTATTGGTTATGTAATATTCAAAATGACTGGCGATGAATTCAAGACTTTTCTATACCTTGTTAAGCCAATAATGATAATTTTAAATAAAAATAAATTAGCCAATTAGCGCACCCACTGCCACGCAAAAATTGAATTGTTTTACGCCTGCTGCTGCCACAAAATCTACTAAAATAAGATTTCTGTATTTCTTCCTAATCATATAAATTTAAAGCATTTAACTTTCCCATTACTACACTGTTTACATTCACCAATAAAATTTTATTTTTATTTTCTCCTCTGACTGGATGATTCTGGCAAAAATATTTGCTAAATTTAGTCAACAAATTTTTATTTCTATTTTTTTCCGGCCTCCTTTGAAGATCTTTAAAAATATAAGTTCGCGAAAAAAGCTATAAAAAAAAGTCTTGCCTTACCAGGTTAATATCACCTTTTTAAAAAGATTCCATCATTCTTCGGTGTAGTAATCATAATTCAAATTAGTGTGGTGTTGAAGGAAATGGTTCATCATTTTAATTGCTTAGTTAATCTTGTCTAGCATATCACAGCTCTGATAATTGGTTTGGAATAAATTATTTTATTGTTAACAGTAAAACCAATTTCTTTGCTAATTTGTCAAGACAATAATACTGTACATTAAAACACCTATTAAGCAGACACCTTCCCCTTAATAGGATGTCCCCTGAATAAGGTTTGGCTCTAGTGTTACCATTTAAGATATACTGTACTTTCATTAGTTTCGTGACTGATAAAATGTCCCCAACAGGGGTGCTCCTTAACACTCTGTCCGCCAAACACGGAGATCTCCGTGTTTGCTAACGCAACGCTCGACCGCCAAACACGGAGATCTCCGTGTTTCAGGTTTTTGTACGGAATCCGATAGATGGGGTAATTACAAACATGTACTGACAATTTGAACACTATATTCAGTCTGGACCGTAAGTAGTTCGCTATTTGTTTGTTTACATTAGCGTTGTGCGGTATTGATTTACTTTCACGAAATCGCTATTAACTCAGCTTCGTTGTGCAAAATTGCGTAAATCTCCAAAAGTGAGTCATTTTCATTTTACTGTTACGGGTCACCGATTGTGATTAGAAAAACTGCTGGCGGTCAGAGTGTTAATAGAGGTGTCCCAAATGAGGACTTCTACTGTAGTTCTTAAATAGCATTACCACAAGACAGTTTAGAGTTCATCTCCATTGTACCATGCATGTTATCTATATCAATACGATATTATTAATGAATATGACCATTAAAATATTTTAAACCTGTAACTATCTATAGTGATTGACAGAAAGATCAACATGCTTATCCGGTGTATATTATTCCTATACCAGTAAGATGATCGCTATATTTTAACGACACAAACACTGACACAATCACTGCAATGAACAAGCAACTGGCATATCGGCCTTTGCCTGCATCAATAATGTATTACTTCCTTGTATGAGCTCAAAGAATATTCATATATTCAAATTGAGGCAGATTTACTACGTACGAGGCTGCCACATTCATGAAACTGTATACAAATGGGAAATTAAGAACTGAATATATTATCTGTTCTAAGAATGTAATTTAGTTTATATTTAATTAAAGATTCTGTGACATATTGTAAATATGGTAAATTCTTTAACCCTATTCCCTCTCCCTCCACACCACTCCCCCCACCCACAAAAAAAAATAGTTAGTTTTTCAATTTAAAAATGATTCTCGTAAAAAAGTCTATATTACTGAATTTTAATTTGTGTCTTAATTGTGGCTGATGAAATACTGTACATTATTTGTTCATTTTAAATGTGCAATTCAATATTTAAATTGAGATTTGTCCTACAGTGTAGAATATGTTTAAAAGTCATGACCTTTATAATTGGCATTTCATCCAGTAGTTAACAACCAGAGTGTTATCTCTAGTTTCAGGTCAAAAGTTCAGAGTGTCAGCTAACACTATTTCACTCGCCCCATATCAAAGCATACTGTACTGCATCCCTCCTACAGTATGACTCTGTAAGACAATGTGCAACTTGTACAGTGGTGAATTAATTCACAGTAGCTACATTATCACATAGCTTCACCTGTAGGTATATGTCGAAGGTCAAGACATTAATAAACAACCTAGCTTATTACACAATAAACTTTTAACACCACAATAAAATAATAGGCAACAGGACCATAAAATAATATGCATTCATTCGTCAACCAAATGAATACAGTATATATTGCACGTTCATGCTGTAATTAAGATAGATTTTTAGTTTATAATATGTGATTGACCTTTGAAATACACAACTGAAAGTACAGTAGCATTGGTTTGAACAGCATCTCAAACATATGATGGACTAAAGATGTTTACCTGCCTGCCTCCCCCTCCCCCCAAGTACAGTAAGAGACAACAACAGGACCAAAAGTGTCCCCTTTATGGGGATGTTCCCTTAATAATAGAAGCATTCTTGTAATATGTGCATCCCATTAATAGGAGTCACAGTAGCTATAGTTTTACTGTAAAACACTTCCGTCAATTCGAAGCCAAAGAAGTGTCCACTTAGTAATACAGTAGTAACATTTATAAGCATCTCATTGTGTCAAGTACTTCTTTGCTTCAAGTTCCTGACATGCTCTGTTAAAAATGAGCACTTCAAATAATTGCTTTCAAAAATTACATAATATAAAGAAACTATCCCAGATCCATTCAAGAAAAGTACAAGCTTAGGTTCACACTAGAGCCCTAGTATGTGAATCGGGAGCTACTGTAACTGTTAGCACTGACTGTTAGCACTCATATGAGAATGGCCGATCAGTTAGGCTAACCGTTACCAGGATCTGGATATGCTAACAGTTAGCAAGTTGAGCTTGTTTCTATCATGTACCAATCACACATATACGCATTTCCAATTTTGGGTTTCCTATTGGCCAGTTGATCCCAATGTCATCTTCTTGATATCTGGATTGGGGCTTTTCTTGTACGAACGCAAGGGTGAGTGCATATTATTTCTGGATCCTGGCGTGCGAGATCGTTTCAGTATTAAATTTCAAATTGATTTCCTACTGTAGATTTTAACTGTTCTCAGTTCAGAGGTCAAACAAGTAGGTGTGCCAGTGTTTATTTTATAATTTCATTTGTTTATTTAAAATCAACTCTACACATGAACATACATCATAATTTTTAATATTATCATTGCTGTTTTATTATCTGTTCAAGTGTAGGTCTACAGTACTAATAATATATGTACTGTGTTATAAACATAAGTTGTAGAATTTACGGCACAGGAAGATGGACATAATAGGAACAGATTTTTGGACCAGTTCTGCGTCCCTTTTAAATTCTTATTCAACATTCTCATCAAGACTTGACTTGAGCATCAGGGCCTAAGGCACTATAAAAAATATTATTAGGTTATCACCCTATCTGGGCAGGAAATGTGATAAGGGAGGGAGGCCAAAGCCAATCACCCTTGGGTTGTTTGCTGGTGCATTGATATTCAAAGTAAAACATGATTTAGATAATGCAAACAATATCTACTAAATATTTAATAAAATAAATGAAAAAAATAAATAAATGAAATTAAAAAAAAAATTTTATTAAAAAAAAAAAAAAAAAAAAATAATAATTTTCTAGTACCGCAGGGTTTTAAACTAATAAATTTTTTTTATTGGGCCTAATGATTAGCTTTCTCCTCTCAGTTGCTAAGTAAAAGCTCTCTACTTCCTAAACCTTATAAGCAGTGGTGATATCTAGATGGGTTCCCATCCCGCCCACCTTCCCACTCAGACAAAGCCCCACCCTTCAATCTCTCCCCACTGAAAAAGTTCAAAGTAACAAAATCGTACTCAAATCACCTCCTATCACCTTATTTTGCTATCTAGCGCACCCTTGCTCAATCTGGGAGCCCCCTACTCCGCCTTCATGCCCCCATCAGCTCGCCCCATTTCAAAACTCCTAGATACACCACTGCTCATAATACAGTATGACAGTGTACAGCACTGAGGGTCCCTAATTGTAAAATGTTCGGTGATATACCTTGTGCCTTTCATCTTGTTTGGAATTGGCACCATATAAAATTCAAGATATTATTATTAATAGTTTTGTTTTTTGTTTTTTTTAATAAATTCTTAAGATTTAAAGGAAAAATTTAAAGGAACTTAACAACTAACCAATCACAACAGTGCCAGGAATAAAACATGTGCTGTCCCACAAACACAAGTGCTTACACATACATTTATGCTAATTATTTTTCGGGATCTTAGCAACAATATCCAAAAGTTGGAGCTTAGCAAATAGGTCTACTCCAATATTAAAGCAGTTTACAAGAACACTATCAATTACTAATGGATCCACTAAATATATTCAATGTTTTGTTCTTTTTTGTTTAAAAACTGTGTAACTGTAAGTAAATAAGTATTTTAGCAATATTTTTGGAACAACAAAAAATGAAAACAACATTGAAATCTAGATATTCATAATAGTACAGCAGTTTTAAAAGAAAGTCGACCAATTTGATTATGACTAAGATAAGACCTTGATTCACACATTGTAATCTAGGCCAGACTAATCTTAAGTGAATAGATGATAACAAGCTGACCCTGGTCTGACCCAAGAAGGTTTAGCTTCTGTGTTGTAGACTATAGGTGGTTTA
This sequence comes from Anneissia japonica, assembly GCF_011630105.1. NCBI lineage: Eukaryota > Metazoa > Echinodermata > Crinoidea > Comatulida > Comatulidae > Anneissia > Anneissia japonica. The sequence continues at coordinate 518,934 of NW_022687459.1, read as the reverse complement.
CCTTTAGGAACAAAACACTTCTCTACCAAAACATCTGCTCCATACTGTGCACCTACTGTATCTGTCAGAAACTCTGGCAAAAAATGTTTAGATATACAGTACAGTATGTTGTACAGTGTACAACTGATTTCTCTATATACACTTTTCAGTCTACACTGTGACTACAATCCAAAACTGATTACTGTACTCCTGATTGCATTCAACAAATGCATTCAGACCAACACAAACCAACTTTACATTCTAGGGCCTACATAGGCCTAATGTTGACTGAGCTTAGCCAAACAGTGCCTGTGGAATTTGTTGTGATTTGTTCTATTGGATTCCGTGGTAATCAGGAGTAATAAAGATTGTAGCACCCAATCACAACAGGTAACAATTGCGATATCGATTACATATCGACTACTATTGGTGAGCTTTTACACACGATTTTACTTTGTGATTGAGTGTCGCAATTGCTACAACCGATTGCAATGTGATGCTAGTCTGAATGGGATATAAGTCACAAAAAGGGTGTTTGACAAAAAAGGTTAATGATACAGATTTTTGAAAAATTATAAACTAGGGGAAAGGGGATGCACTCTTGGTACACATTCTATGTCTTTGATCAATTATATTTTGAAATTGTCAACTTAAAAATGTTTATGATTGAAATTGAATAACATTTCCATGGAATTTAACAAAAATTGCAGCGAAAATTTGAAAAACAGTTACCATATTGTCATATGTAATCAAAATATAATTTAACTATTCTAGGTATTTACTGCATATAAACTAGAATTTCTATTTATTTTAATTTGATTGAAAAAAAATGTTAATTAAACCAATAGATGTAAAATGTGGCACAGGATGTTTGCATACTGATAATATGTTGGAGAATGCAAACTAGAGCCCTGGTTTATTCAACTGTTTTTCCTTGAGAATAAATGTATATTATCTGTAGACCTAGCTAGGCCCCTCTTTTGAGCATAATATAAAGAAATATTAACTAAAACTTTTAAAAATTCCCATCACCATCACCACCACCAGCGACTGGGTGATGATGAAAGAGGAAATGTTTGTGTAGAATTCAACATTGATTAATATAAATGAACTAAAAAATCAATCATGTTTACGTTAAAATACAGTGACGGTGTAATGTGTTAGCATACAACCTAGAAATCCGCTAACAAAACACAAAGCTTGAATAGGCCTAGGCCTATTCATCCCCAACTATCCTAGAGAGTTGAGGCCATCCAATCAACACAGAAAGGCGATTCCAAAGTCGTGTGCTTCTGTCTTACCCAAAGATGTACTTACCTACAGAATTGAGACAGACAACACCACGCCTGGATCTCGATGTCTTACGACGTCTGATTTGATATCATTTAAAAGTTTACCTAAGCACATATACGGCCGAATAATCAAAGATATTGACATGTATCCAAAATTTCACATTTTCCTCCCCTTGTTTCGCTTTTCTTGAAAGAAAACAATAGGAGTTGAAAGCAAACCGATGGTGTACTCCAGTATAAGTGACCTAGACGTGACACGGAAATGACATCAGTGACTGCAAGCGAGAGGGGGTGCTTTTCAAAATTAAATGATTGACATTCACAATGTTTATTTGATGTTACGGCGAGACTTTTTTATATTTGTTTATCGAACCCATCGATCGCCAATAATGGTCATTTCAAATCCGACACAAAAAGATAGAAATTACAGAAGAAAAATGAAAACTTTTATTGCTCCCATGAAATCTCCATATATAAGATATATAGGTTCCTATAGGCCTATTTCTTTCTCAATTTATATAAATTTAAAGCATTATCAATCACTTTGCTAAACAAGAGAAAAAAATGTTATTTCTATTTTTCCTAATATATTTTCGCACTGAGAGAGTATTTATCAGTCTAGATGGAAAAACAAGATATGGTGTTCCAATTTCTTGCAATCGACTCTGGTAATCGACAGCACACAGTATTGCAAGTTCACTTAATTCAGGATAAACATCGTATATTTGTTACCGGTATATAAAAGCCCGACACATATTCTAATAAAGAAGGACACTGAAAGTCTCTTGTTTGATTTAGTCTTTGTGAGTAATAGGTTATGCCTATAGTAAATTATAAAAAGGGTTATTTTTCTGCACTAAATAAACTATGTGCACTATCTAACTTACCCATAACTCCTACGGTATTTTAACAAATTCCCCAGAAATTGAATCGAATTGATATCCAAATTTATATCGCCTCTTACTGAGCATCATTCGTCTTAAACAAACATCAGACCACTTACCTAAAGTGCACCTACCCAGAAACACCATGGGCTCGAGCCGGCAACGATTGTTTAACATTATATTTATTTCTTTCTTTTGTCATGCGTCTAGGAAACGAGTTATATTGTCAATTGTTGTTCTTGATGAAAACAATGTTATTCTGATTCGCATTTGCACAATGGTATCGGTTTCCGCTTTATATCATGTAAACAATCTTTAGGTCCACAGGTTAATAGCATTGGCACACGCAGGGCCTACTAGTATTTGCTATTCTAGTTTGCTTTGTTACGATTATGCAAATATAATGAAAGTATCTGCCAGTAAGGTGTAAGCTAAATTGTGTCGACTCATTGGATGTATTCTTAATGGTATTTCTACTAGTTGTGGACCCAAAATGTGACGAACGTCGACTCCGGGTCCAACAATCGACAAAAAGTCCGAACCAAGGAGCCGCCAAGAACCTCTGCCGAGTCCAGATATAAAATTCCAGTTAAGGTTTTTTTTTTAGAATGGCCCAAATATGTAAATTTAGACCACAATATTATGGATTGGCAATGACAATAGCTTTGTTCGGATCAACAAATTTTTAATCCGATGACATAATCGTGGCGTCAGACGACTGGGTCTATATTAGGCAGAGGAGGGGATTTTCTACACTCTCCGACACCCCCTGATGGCTTAGCCAATGAATTTTAAACAATTGCATGTATTGATAACATTTTTGAAGGTTTTCCAGATCTAAGCGCACGCACCTTCACACCGTTCACATCAAAAGAAAATCAGCTCATATCCCCTTATTTTTCCAGCTAACACCCCCTCACTTAATCATTGATCCACACTTAACCTTCGTTCTACCTCCAATCATATATCCTTTAAAGCGTCACTATGTACCTCCCATGAACTGTAGAGTGACATTTACTTTATAGTTCAAGATGTCAAACCTCCCTTGAACTGTCGCCTTGACATTTACTTTATAGTTCAAGATGTCAAAAAAGTTAGCCTGGGTTCCAGGCCCTAATTTTGGGTTACTAACTCTTTCTTGCGCGCCATACCAAATTTATTTGGTGTCCCATACTCGATTTCTTTTTTTTTTTCGCTTATTCTGTCTCAAAATTAACTTGCTTGTTAATGACGTGGCAAGTCTACAAAAAAGTCTGCATGTAGTAGTGACGTAATCTCTTCAAATTACCAACATCCTGTCTCTAAGTTTAATAACAGCAAGGCTTCAACTAAAAATAACGACATGTGCAGTTCATGATGGTAATGTACCTTACATTTTAATCCAATAAAAATGAACTGAACCGAAAATGATCAAAATACTTTGATAGGTAATACGTAATAATCAACATGTCTGAGCACCTGAAACCCTGAAACATCAACTAATATTTATTTGGCAGACATCCTGTTACAATTTTGTTTGTGTTTGATGCATATAAATGCTAGAGCAGTCAGCTCTCACATTTATTGACATTATATTTAAATTATAGTACTGTAATAAGATACAAAAGTCCAGATGCTCTAGAGGGCGATATATACGTACGCTATTATCAATAATATTAATAATACCATGGAGGTATAACAATTTTCATACCTTCATGATAATACTATATAAAAATAATAATAATAATATAGTAATAATAATAACAAGTATTGATAATAATTAAAAGCTTATAAACTCTTTAACACCATGAAGTATAAATTGTTACACTAATAAAAACGAGAATAAAATAACATCATTTAGAGCAGGCCTAGCAATCATAAATAACAAAATAGTTTTGATACTTTGACCACACAATTAATAATTGCCTTACCTCAGCCACAACCATGGTGGGCTGAGGT